>NW_025779549.1:0-57626 GCF_021130785.1 Homalodisca vitripennis | reverse complement strand
CAAACTACAAATTATACACGCAGCACTACAACAGGAGGCGGCGTAGTTATCTTGGCCAAAGAGAGTTTAAAGATGAAAACAACTGGTTTCCACAAAAATAGATGTACTGTGTCAAGATAAGTTGTTTGAATGCTGTAGTGCTAGATTTGAAACAGACAAGCTTAGCTTTTTATTGGTAGGAATATACAAAACCCCACAATTCGAAAATTCAGAGTTTTTAATTCGTCTGAATAACTTGTTTGAATTTTTAATATCTAAAGGAAAGTATGTCATCATCATGGGTGATTTCAATATTGACATCCTTAAAAATACAAATGAATCAAAAGAGCTAAAGAATATTTCTTTTAAGAAATGGAATGAAGTATTTAATTGACTTCCCAACTAGAGTCACTGTCACGTCTAAGACATGTATTGATAATATAATAACTAATATAAGTATGGATCAGTTAAAAGTTGAAGGAGTGGTAACTGCACTATCAGATCACGATGGACAAATAATAGAACTAATGAATTTTCAAAACAATACAAATAATCAAAATTTAAAATTTTGGACACGAAATTTCTCTCTAGATAACATGAATTTATTTAAAATCACTTTTGGAAAAAGAAAATTGGCTAACCCTTTTTGAATCGTCTATCGAAAATAAATACAACACTTTTCACAACATTTTTCAATATTATTTTAATTTATCTTTCCCGAAAATTCTAAAAAAATCCAACAAAAACAAAAAAACATGGATTTCAGAAGAACTAAAGGAAGAGAAAAAATAATCTCATCCATCTAAACAAATTAGCTAGAAACTCAGGCTTAGAGATGTTTAAGAGAGATCTTAAGAATAAAAATCAACAATATAAATGTAATTTAATGAATGCAAAGCGAAGTTTTTATGATGAAAAGATTAAAAACTCTGAAAACATAGGTAAAACCTCATGGGAAATCATAAATAAAGAAACAAAGAAAACTTCATCCAAGGTAGCAGAGAAAAGTTATGTTTTAAAGTCTGATAAGGGGACTGTTTCAGACCCTACCCAAGTGGCAAATAGTTTTAATAATTATTTTGTTAACATTATTGAAAACCTGTTAAGTAGTATGCCCCCAACTCATGATGAAGATATAACTCCTACCAAAATTCCCGAATTTAGGTGTCCCCCATCAGATGAAAAAGAGGTAAATGATATCTTGAACTCTCTAAAAAACAAGTGGTCTAGTGGGGTACGATGAGGTCCCCATTAAAATCATTAAATTTGCAAAGGACCCCTTAATAAAACCCTTAGTACATTTAATAAATGCTTCTTTCATCTCAGGGATTTTTCCTAGTCAACTAAAAATTTCAAAAGTGATACCAATCTTTAAAAAAGGTGAGGAAACTGAAATTCAAAATTATCGGGCCGATATCCATTTTACCATCAATTTCTAAAATTTTTGAAAAAGCAATGTATTTAAGACTAGTGACACATTTAGAAAAATATGATCTTTTTGACTTTGAACAACATGGGTTCTGAAAAAACAAATCTACCATTACTGCTTTAATTTGCTTTATAGAATCAATTATCGAATCAATGGATAGGAAAAATAAAGTAGCTGGAATCTTCATGGACTTGTCAAAAGCTTTTGACAGTATTTCCCACATTAAAATGATACAAAAATTGAACAAATTAGGAATAAAAAATTATTATTTAAAGTGGTTTGAATCCTATTTAACAAACAGACAACAATTTGTAGAAATAGCCAAGGTAAACAACAACCAAATTTTGAAATATAAATCAAAACCAGAAATAACTAAGTATGGGGTACCCCAAGGGTCAATTTTAGGCCCATTGTTATTTATCTGCTACATAAAATACATGCCTAGGTGTCTTAGTCAAATTAACCAAACAAAAAACCAACTCTGCATTTACGCAGATGACTCCAATCTTATTATCTCTACAAAGACAGATACAGAACTAGAAATAAACTCTTTTATTCAACTATCAAAAATTACAAGAATTCTTTTTTAATAACAATTTAATCTTAAACGCTCAAAAGACTAATTACATGTTGTTTACAACAAAACAAAATAGGAAAGATAGCCAAGTCCAAATTCATATTGATACTGAGGTCATATCCCAAGTTCCTAAAACCAAATTCCTAGGTATTTACATTGATAGCCATCTGAGTTGGGAATCAGCATATTGACCATGTCTTAACTAAAATTAATTCTGGAATTTATGCTCTAAAAAGGTTGTCTAACTTATGTAATCTAACTGTATTAAAAAGTGTATTTCATGCTCACGTTCAATCGCATGTATCTTACGGAATATGTGTGTATGGAGGTACATCCAACCAAAATCTCCATAAAATTTTAATTTGCCAAAAAAGAGCTGTAAGAGCAATGTTAAATTTACATAATGATGACTCGGTACGACAACATTTCATTGATTTAAAAAATTTTAACAGTTCATAGCCTGTATATTTTAGAATGTATTATTTATGTCAAAATTAATTTAGGAAAATTTTTAACACACAATGATATTCACCATTACGACACACGTAATAAAAATAAAATAGTTTTGGATAATCATAATTTAGAATTGTTTAAGAAGAAAACCACATATAATGGTGTAAAGTTTTTAAATCTTATTCCAAAAGAAATTGGCGAAATAAATGATCAGAAAAAATTCAGGTTATTGCTAAAGAATTTCTTGCTTAAAAATGCTTTTTATACATTTGACGAATTTTATAGCCTAAGAAACAACATGCAACTTAATTGAAATTTTAAAATGTTTTCGACAATGTATTAAAGCATAGATTTAGACATTTAACTATAAGGTTTTAGGTAAAAATTATATCTGGAACATACTTAGATATAGTCTGATGAATTGTGACACTATTTATTGTATTTCAATGTACAAATATGAATAAAGATTATTTGAATTGAATTGAAAAGTCTGTTTCTTAATCTTATACATTTTGCAAACAATTAAACTTAATCTTTTCCTGGTCAAGCGCTTTCAAAAACTTTGATCACACACTAAGATTTGTGCTGCCATCTCTATACAGTTTTTAATTCTTTTAAAATTTGTATCTATTGGCAGTAATGTTTCTGCATGAACTAATTTTTACTTTGTTTTGTGCTGTCATGTAGCAGAAATATGTGCTCTATTGCCAGAAATGTGTTCATGTATTATTACAACTATTTTCAGTCTTGCGTTGCTACCTTATTTAATTATTTGCACTATTTTCAATTTGCTGCAGTTCGTGTGTGGTATAAGGCATGTTTTCATAGTATACCACTAATTTCCTTGTTAGTAAAGATTTTTCTTTAATAAGAAAAAAAATATTCCTCTATCACATAGCCTATAAGTAAGGTTTACAAAAAAAATTTTTTAACAGTTTGCGAATGCAAATGTGTACTCCCTATGGCAAAGAGTCGAGTTGCATCAGAGGAACATTTGCCAGTCGAGTTACTGAGTAAGGCTTAATCTCGTGTTTGACATAAATTGGCTAATGAACTATTTTTATAACCAGGAAATTATGAATAACATTTCCGTCCACATAAGACCTAGTTGTAAATTTTAAACATCTTGGTATTACGATGTTAGCAGTATTGTTCCCGGCCAAGAGCATGGAGGCACACAGTCTGTCGTTTGTCAACTCATCAAGCACAGAGCTCAACTACAACTTTGTGTACATCTCACATCCCCGGGCTGTCACCCCAACTCAGCTGGCGTAAAACCAGCAAGTACATGCCCAAGTGAGTCATAGCTTTCCATTAGTTTTTATGTAATTAAAACTAGTTTATACCAATAAAACTGAATAAAAATTGGCTGTAGAATAGTATTAGCACCAGCACTGCTCCTTGCAGTACTCCTAGTTGTTCTATAGAGATAGAGAGCGAGTGAGTGAGTGAGTGAGTGGAGAGTGAGAAAGCAACAGTGAGTGAGTGAGAGAGAGAGAGTGAGAAAGCAAGGGAGAGTGAGTAAGTGAGTGAGTGAGTGAGTGAGTGAGTGAGTGAGTGAGTGAGTGAGTTAGTTAGTTAGTTAGTTAACATCATACACATTGACAAGGAAGTACGATCGTGTCTTAACAATAATGCGATGTTCCAGGGGATCAGTATCCAAACATGCTGGTGACATCCTGCAAGGATAACATCTGCCGAGTGTGGGTGGAGACGGTGCTACCGGACGATGGACTGGTGAACATGCACCAGTTCGATCCCCTTGCCGCTCAGAATCCCAAGTTCCGCACGCACAGGCACAAGCACCGGTTCATGCAGCGGCTGAAGCATATGAAGTGGGTAACCTCGTAGTAAGCCATAGGTGTTATATAAAATATTTTATTTGACTCATCTTCTACTGATTTTGTTTGTAATCCATAAAGTATTTTCATGAAACACTACAGTATAAACAAGTGCGTGTTTAAAAGTGATTTACTAAACTTATTTGTGAAGAGTTGAATTTCTAAATAAACCCATCTTGGAAAATGAGTCACGATTTAACAGAAGTAAAATGTTGATTATTTTGCAAGAAGACGATGGGTTGTTGCAGAACATGTTTCCACATCAGACGGCACGCCAAGCACCAGCAGAGCCTCAACGGGGTTTATAACCAGACGATACCCACACTGCCGTCTACTTACAGTGTGCACGACTTCCATAGCTATGGCTTCCACGGGACCGGTGTTACCCCTGGTCTTCACTTCCATCTGGCCGCCAGCATCAACGCTGAGACAGGTCAGTTGTTACATTCATGTCCTTTGTATCGGATATTTCCGTAATCTCCATAATCCACACCTAGTCTTTGAGGGCTCATAACGTTAATGGCTTGAGAGGTAATGTGAAACTAAAAACATTCACAGTTAAAAATTGTATGAGCGACAATATTGTGTGGTGGTTTTACCTGGATTTGTGTGGAGGACCAAGTGCGTACTGGTGGAGGGATGCTAATTTCCATTGACTTTTGTTATTGGTTAAGATTGTAGACTCGAGTACTCCAGGTGTTTAATAATGTAATTTATGTCGAATTATAATGAAATCTTGGCTATACAATCTATTTACAGCTAAAGTGCAGAAGAAACAAGGAATGATAAAAAAATTATTCAACTGTCAGGACGTAAAAGTAATTCTTAACGTAGTGAAATTGATGTGTTATTTGTGGATATATGTAATATATTTGTATATATGTAAATGTTTTTTGAGAAAGGCATATGAAGGTATATTTTGTTGTTGTAGATATACCTCTGGTACCCAGCCTTATGACTGGAGATCCGGAGAGAGAACCCAACTTTGTCCTCCATTGGCTCAACAACAAAGAGACTGCCTTTTCTCTACAGGCTGAAAGTCTACTACAGGTCTGTTCTAGATTTTCTATGTATTATTTTGTTTAAGAATTATGCACGTAGTTAAAGCAATGTCTGTGTTTCTCACAGTGAACATAGATATGTATTTTTTTACAGTAGCCACTATAAGTTTTTGAATAAAAAATTTGTTCTTGCACAATGCTAGAGATTGGTATGCCAATAACAAATAAAATGATTCTCAGAGGGAGGATTAAAGATAGCTTGTAAAAAAAAATCAGCTTATTCTTTTAATTAGTGCAAGAAAATGACATATGCTTGGTTAGGAATTTTCTTAAATGTGTAAAAGTTGACTAGAAAACATCAACACTTTTAATCTATCCATTGTAAGTTGTTATAAAATCTTAGACAATATTTAGAACTATAAACCCCTCATGTACCAAAACCTCCCCCTCTAGGCACTGTTCAGATGTTAGCAACTTATTATAAAGATTAGCAAGTTTTGGTGCAGAAAATTTGAGATTAATATGTTTTGTATGGAACAAAACTGTGTACCTAAATTCTGGTTTCGTTTTGTACTTTTACAGATAATTTAGTGTTTTAGAGCAAAAATAGAGCAGAATGCAATTGTTCTTTTCTTCAGGTAAAATCAGGACAACAAAACCTTTTCTTATATTCACCCTTGAAAATAATAGAATATTTATAGAATTCAGTTATAACCAACGGACCGTTTCGTAGAGTTTTTAAAACCTATGAATTTAGTAATTAAGCTATTTAACTTTGAATATAATCATCAAGATATATATTCAGTATAGCGTTCACATCAATCAAATCCAATGAAAATTTGGTATTATTTGTCACACTTAATTGTGTTCTAAAACAAATTCCCTTGAAATAGGAGTTATTGTAATTAATTCTAAAATAAATAATCTTGTTCAGTTTAAAACTAGCCTGCATAAATTATTTGATTTCCCATTGTATTTAATGAATTGTAGAATATTAAAAACAGTACAAGAGGTTTATAATTTATGAATAAAATAAAATTTAGTGTACCTTTACTGGGAACAGAACACGTTCTCTCTCCAAAATGAATTTTTGAATAGAATCCTTGTAAGTGTGTAAAACTATGATGACAACACAAGTACAGTACAAATAACTTGTCTACAACTGAGACAGATAAGGCTTTGATATTTTATATACAAATTTACTCTCATTTCTTTAACACGCATGTAAACATTGATTTTTGTGTGAATACAATAATTCTTGATTCTTGATGTGTTAACCATTTAAATTTTTATTGTTGAATTGTTCTGAACTAGCCTTGTACCAGTAAAATATTTGTCCACAACTATCAGATCTTTTTTGTGCTTACTGAACCAAACATTTTCGTGGATCACAGATCTCTATTTAAGTAATCAAGATTAAATGTACACTTTTTTCAATATTTTACAAGGTGCGATTGAAAACTTGTACCATTTATTTTAAACCAAGGTTTATGATATTACTGAGCATACCTTTCAGAATAACCTAAATTAACTGACTTTGACAGTGGTTTTAACAAAGAACGTTGTATTTCAGGAATTAACTAGAAAGGTAGTAGAGAAAGAAGAAGGTCTACATTTCGAGACGAGTAACCATGATTCTTCTGACCACCATGAGACAGCAGAAGCTGCTGGGGAACGCACACCAAGTAAGCTTTCCTCCTAGTAATGGTTGGTTCTTGCGTATCTAAACTAACACGGTTACTGCGGTGCAAAGGTATCATATGTTACCATTATGCAGTGTTAAAGAGCCAGCTCTATTGGTGACCCTCTTGATTTTAAAGTCGTAAGAACAATGTTAATCCAAACCCTTTTGCACCTTAGTTTTTAATCTTAGAAGTTTGAGAGATGCCTCATTAAGAAAATATTATTGATAGCTATCCAAACGGTTTTTAGTTCTTTTAATATTTTTTATTAGTTATTCAAAAATATCAATTGTTTTTGTACATAACCTAAAAGATGTATGAACTTTTGGCATTTGGTTTTGTATTTAATTACACCTTTAAAATTAGTCATCTCCTGTAACTCTGCAATAGAATTTCTATCTGATACACATTTAATAAGTAGTCAAAATATTTGAAAATTGTACTAAAATGGTGATGTAGTTTAGTAATGTCTTGTATATTTATTTTTATAACATTAAAAAATAGGTTTTAACCTTTCCAGCGTTATTGACGCGAATCCGCGGAGGGCCACTACAAGCTCAAAACTTTATTGCCTGGATCCGCGTTTTTGCATTCTTTATTTTCTTACTGCTATGTTAGTTGAATATATTGCTGTTGGATGGTTCTAGTAGTCAAGCGACATACAGACGGGTTGCCCTGCCTCGAATTCTATTACAATGGGAGTGGCAGTGCCTTCTAATTGGCCAAGCACTGTCTAGCGGGCGTGGCCCCGCGCCTTTCACAAAGTCATTGACGGGAGCTCCCGCCAAGGCATCTAGTCAGTTAGTTAGTGAGAAGCGTCCGGTACACGCACATGTATTTCAGTTATCTTTTGTGTTTTAATTTTCTGTTGTGTCCTATTCTTTTTAAAGTAAATTATTCATATTATATACAGCAGTGTCCAGTGTTTATTTAGTGTTTTTTACCATTATTCTTACCACGTGTGCAATGGCGAATCCAGACGATTTGGAATTTGAAGAATTGGTAATTCTGAGCAATTACTTGGTCAACTCCAAACTTTTTCATATTTTACTGCGGTCATAAGGATGTTCTCAGAAAGCAAGAAACATATAAATTCAAGCCCCGCAAGGCCGTCCTACAAGTTGCTGAGCGATAAGATAGTTCAAAGTCCACGCGATAACAGTGGCTTGTGGGAGACGCGCGGAATGCCAGTTTTGACAGCCCGCCACCAAATAAAAAACACTCTTTGTCTGCTTTTGTACCTTTATAATTTTATTAGTTAATAATAAAGTATATGTTTATCTGTAAAACTGTGTTTCATTCCCCTACTTACTGAATAAATGATAAAAAAATTAGTGACAACTACACTGCTATTCTACGATATTCTCAAAAGTTAAAAATTAGCCTAGGAAATCCAAAAAAAGGGCTAAACAAATTTTATTTACTGTTAAATAACTCTAATTTGACATACAGAAACAAAAATAAATTTAACTTTACACATTGGAAATAAAAAAAAAAAAATGTAACTTAATCAAAGATCAGGTCCAATTTTTTATGACGCTTAAAGGGTTAAAATATTAGCACAACCCATTTAATTCTGCTAAACTGAGTATCTCATCTGACCATCCTTGGACCAGTAAAATATAATCTTGGTACGTTTTTCCGCTTTACAATGGTTTGATATTAGTGACAGTGCATTAGTGAAGTCTATCATACAGAGAGATAACAGTTAGACACTCTGTCTGGCCTTTTCGAGAATGAATTGAGCTGTAGACTTCAAAATTTTGTAAGGAACTTAATTCCTATGTAGACAAGATCAAGTTTGATGATGGTGTTTGTTGCGCCATGTGTTGTCCTTTATTCTATCCTTAGCAAAACCTGTCATACACAATCCAATGTACTCCTACCTTGTATATCATCACAATATGTTGTGTAGTATTTTGATACAAATGTTAGTTATAACAGAGATTCCTAAATTAGTAATTTACTGTTGATTTCAGTGTATATTGACTCAGGGCAGTGATATACATAGATAGGAGGCAAGAGCTCGGGAGCGCTTTCGAGCCCAACAACATAGAACAGCAGCATTTGAATGCTTCCCTTCTTAAGCTGGGATCAAATTCATTAACAGTCTCCCTGAAACACTAAATTTAGAAACAAATCCAAAAAAATTTAACCCAATTAAAACACTATCTGGTGTCTTTTGCTTTTTATTTCAGTTGCCAAGTTCATGGAGCCATACTTGGGATTGATATTCGCGGCAGTGTTGCAATCCTGGGGGTTGATCCCATGAATTCTGAATTTTCTTTCTTTGTATGTGTGCTTACGTGCAGCTGTGTGGAAAGTCGAATGAATGGATTTAGTTTTTAAGATAAATACTGTAAAAAATTGATATTATAGACTATTGCTTTGCAATGTAATATATATTGTCAACACAATAAAAATATTCTCTTCTATTCTATAGTAATAATTCCATAACTAATTTAGTGCAACACGAAGCATTTGACAGAATACGTACGTTATTCTTAACCACACATTACTCAGACTGAGGATTTTATTTTGTGACGTTCTTTATTGTTGGTTTTCCCCTCTGAATCTGATACGTTCTAGAATTTGTGGGTTGTTGTTGTGGCATTGTCCGAGAACACTGAATAGAACGTTTGCCTCTAATTGTTTCAGACAAGAAAACCGGGACAGGAAAGGTGTCGAAGTCGGTGTCACAGGACGAGAGCAGCGACGAGCACCAGCACGGTCAGAGCAGCTTCCCCAACAGTAGTCACCACACACTCAGGTACTCTGTCTGTCACTTCATAGTACCGGAGAAAGTTTGATGGCGGTAAAAACCTGCAGCAATGCACGGAAATAAATATAGAAAATACTAACTCCAATCAAAACACTATTATTTATGTTATGTATTTACAATTTTGGAAATTAAAAGTACGGGAATAGCATGTGTTAGTGATTGGTCATTTGTTTATTGTCAATCAGCCGATAATTAATGAAGCAGTGGATCTCCACAAATTTGAATGTCGAATTCCAGAAATTGATTCTCGAATCTCAAGCTTTGGTGAAGATTCAATGGATTTGGCTTCGACCCATCACTAATTTTAATATTGTATAATTAAACCCTTATAATCATTACTAAATCTACTTGTACCATAATTGTATTTTACAAATTGTAATGCAATTTTGATCCACAGTTGCCATAAATCGTCTTCTATCAAAGGTTACATTTTTTTTAAGTGCAATTGAAACCTTTGGAGTTAAATGAAGTCCCAGCTGAGACTTTTCAAGAATCCACTTCTATTGTGGAAATAGTGAAAAATAATAATTGGTATATAAAACTTTAGTGCTCAATTTAAATGCATATATTTACCATTCTTCTTTTACAAGTTATCTTTTCAAAAGTTTTAATAACATTACTTATGAGAATAGCTTATGGTAGCACTTACAATTCTGTTGTACAATTCCACAGACTGTGATAACATTTCTAGAAACCAGAACCACAATCAAACCATAAACCACCAAATTTATAAAATACAACTTCCGACATTGAGATTGTTAACAGAAATATTACGGAGAGCAGAACATGTTGAAATAAAACTAACAATCAGTGTTGAAAGTGGGCAGGCATTTACAAACTGCTATTGACAGTTCTTACTTGAAAATAACAGTAGTAACAGTATGACTTTGTTCCTGTTGGTGCAGCAATGCGACGTCTATCAAACTCCCTGGCGACAGACACAGCTGGACCTCCTACTGGCGGCCACATCTCTGACTCGTTGGATGCCAAGATAGAGGCCTTGCTGCGCGACTGGCACCACAACCCTGACCTGCTCTTTGCCATCCACCCCATCGACGGCAGCTTCCTCATCTGGTCAGTACCACTTGTACTCCGTGTTCTTTATTTTTGTGCCATAATTGCTTTTTAGAGTTGTTTAGAAAAGAACACAATCTTTTCAATGAACTGTTCAAATGGGAAATGTGCAGCCTCATACGAAGATACAAGATACAAACATGTTTATTCTCCATCGAAATTCAAATAAGGAAATTCAACAATAATGTAAGGAATTATGTACTGTATAGACCAATTGCCTGTGTGCAGAGAGGAGTTCATATTATGGACTGACTTTTGTAAAATTCCACTGAAATAAGTTTTATTTTTTTATAGTTTATAAACAAATTTAGATGATATTAACCCTTCGCACACCACTAATAAATCCATTAACTTTCCTATAACACCAAGACAAGTAAAAAAATTTTGTTTCTTTAAGTTCAGAGCTAATTTTTATTATAACTAAATTATAAAAGGTAAAAGCAAAATAAAGTATAAAACAGGGCATTTTATTTAAAATTAGTGTATTTATTGATACAAATTAAATGTTTACAAAACTGATTATTTCAAATAAATTTGAATTTTATTGTAAAATGTAAAACATTTTACTATAAAACGAGATACATATTTTAAACTGATCACAACACTACCATAGAATGAACAATAATAACAAGATACATAGTAGATGTGCACTCGTGACAACAGAGAAAGCAGTAATACACGCCATAGATATGATTGGTTATGGCTCTGTAGGAGACGCAGAACTGACGAGTGTGTGTTTAGATTTAGGCTAAGGGCGCTCCCCTCCCCCTGCTGCAGAATGAAGGTCGTTTATAAATACTTCCTTGGCAACTGCGATAAGTAAGGAGCATGCACCAGGCAATTCCAAGGCCTTTTGTAAACTAAAAAATTCTTCAAGAGACATAACCTATAATATCGGATATAACTGTATTTGGCATTTTGGTAAAAGTCTGTCATTCTAATATATACGGGGTGGGAAGAGTTAATATAAGATATAGATAAATTATGAAAATCGAGAGAAAAAGTTAAGGCTATAATAAAATCTAAATGAAATGTTGTGTTAAAAAGTGTATTTAAAAAACCCTTAAAAACAAAGTATGAGTAATAAACATAAGTTAATATTAGTATTAATGTAGAAACTAGAGCAAATATAAAGATGTAAATATTCATGTACATTCACTAATGTCTAATTTTGAAACATTGTCAATAAGAACTAAGAAGAAGAGCGGCTCCAGACAACTGCCTTGCACAACCCCAGCTAACATTCAGCTGGTGTTTTGTGGTGTGGTGCAGACTGCAGCGCTCCTACTGTCTAAGTCAACACTGTCGCATGTTACAGGGTGGTGGAGTGGCTCGACGAATATCATCCCGGTTCGTTCAGACAAGCACAAGTATCATTCTCGACTCGCATCCCGTCAGCGTTCCCGCTGGGCGACGCAATGACCATGTCCAACAATGTCTGCCTGTATCACACATCGTGCTGTCACCTGCAGCTGGTGTTTCGTGACGTAGTGAAGACTGCCGCCGCCACCAAGTCTCCACCCAACGGCCCTGGTCAGTATGGTGGCACTTTGATAATCATTAGGGGAACCAATGGTTTCTTGTCTTTTGATTAACCTTTTTCTCCAGATGTTATGTTGGCTCAAAATAGTAATTTCTCAGTGGACGTTAAAAGATAATAGTATATTCATCAATAATTAAGTTATTTAGTAAAAAACCCGACATCTGAGGAAGCATCTTCACAAAATCTGCATTTTCTGGGATCCGCTCTGTAGAATGTGAAATGAGCAGGAGGAAACTGCTGAACATTTGCTCTTTGATTGTCCTGCAATAGCAAGAGAGCGGTATGCCATCTTTGGTAGTTTGGACAAGGGTGGTGAATTTCCCCAGGAGGACCTGAGCAGTTGTTTTTGGTGGTTTGTAAAACTGCTGAAACGATAAACTGGTTGGCCTCATGGTAGGCCTGGGTATGTCAAAAGCCCTTGAGGCTTAAATGCATGGCAGTAGGCTGCCCCTTAGAAGAAAAAGAAGGAGAAGAAGAAACCTAATAAAACTAATGTTAAAGTGTGGTAAACTAAAGACCAAATGTGTGTGAGCCATTAAAATTAATTTTGTTTGTTTCTCTTCAGTTTGTTTAAATTTCCAGATCTAGTCTGATTAAACTTTTGTAATTTAATTTTAGGAGTCTAAAATGCTGTAATGGTCGAGTTGTTTTCCATAAAAAATAAAATGTTCGATTATTTATTCATTTTAGTGTATTTTTTATAACATGTATATTATTTTATAACAGAGCATTTTAAAAAGTCTTATACACTGAAAGCCGTTGTATGGATTTGAATTATACCCTTTAAACAAAAGTTCTTGCAAAACTCTACACTAATTATTAAGGGAATAACATTCATAAATGTTAGTATATTTCAAGGAAAAATCAAAGTTGACTGTGAATAAAGTTGTCTTTTAAATGTTGTTGGCAAATCGTAATAAAATGAAACTTTTTAATATTAAATTGAGAAGTACAAACTTACTGTTTCAATTTTAAAATTATTTTATACTACTCAAAACTGTGGTAAAGGATTGTATCAAAACAAAGTTGTTACACGTTCCAGCGACCGGTAATGAAGATCCGCAGTCGACACCGTTACCCAGTGTGATAGAAGAGGACACGGACCCGGAGACTACGGGGGCAGGAGAGGGCGGGGCGACCCTAGGCGGAGACTCCGCCGGGGCCGAACGTGGACCCGGTAGCTCGACGGGGGGTGACACTCCTTCCCTCCATGACCTGCTGACCGCACCCCCCTCACCTACACTCAGCATGGTCACCAAACACAGCAACGGTACACTCAACCTGTGGCAGTTGACCTTCGCTGACAAAACCAAGTTCACACAGGTAGGTTTGCCCAAATTGTTTCATTTTTTGACAGCATTTTTTAACAGTGTAACAAAGAAACTGTGAGTTTTTAAGGTGTTAAGGATATTCTGTCGTCCATTTGACTCTCCGTATCGTATCGTGGTTTTGTAAGTAAATGTAACTTGAAATTCGTACATTCTACGTTTGTGCATTGGACTTTGTCTTCTCGTGAGTAACAGACGATCATCAGTAAGCAAATTACTGAATGGTATTTGTCATACATTGTGAAATAACTTTAAATAGATAACCAAAATGAAAAATTATCATGTTTTGTTAAAAATATATAACTTGCAGTTTATATTTTCTATATGTTTATTATCTGCTGGATCTATGCAGAAATGAAAGTCTGATTGGCAGTAATTTTTTCAAATATTTTAAGTTTACAATTTATATTAAAAACCTATTTTTCCAGTGTATGCCATATACTAAAGAAGTCCATTTTATAATCTATCAAATGAATGTAGAATGTACATGATTTAACATAGTTCTTTCTACAGGATTTGATCAGAACTGGTTCGCTGTAGTCTCAACGGGTAGTCCGACTGTTTGACCTCAGTGAGGTCTCCCCAGCACTCAAGCACACTTTAATTCAGTCGCCTGAGGGCATGCGTAATGACATGTAAATTTTACAACCAAAATTTTCAAATGAATTAGTATTTCTTTTTTAACCCTTTGCATGCCAGCCCATTTTCCAAAAGTACTACCCAGAAAGGGCAGTAAAACACCAAGGGCATTTTCAGCAGTTTTGCAAGCTTTCACTAAATGTATTATAACTTTTTTATTTTTTAACAGATATTGATGATTTTTTTACCATTATTTTTCTTATGAAATGCCCTTGTTCTGTTGGTAAATTTTAGTTGCATAAATGTAATTTAAACTTATAAAAAATTTAAAAATTAAGAAAAAAAGTTTAACATTTCCAAAAAACATTTTTTTTAGCACAAATAAGTGGTTTAAAAAAAACTGTATGCTGATTTCCTGTTATATCCTAGTAAACTATATCTAACCCTTAACCTAATTACAAAATTTCAAAAGCCTACCTTATATAGAAGTCCAGTTATGATTTTTTTCACTAAATGTGACACGGGCACAGTTTTTGTAAAATTTACGGTAAAATAAACGGTTTGTAATTTGCATGGACGTTGTATGTAATGTTACACTATATTCACAAATAAATATTTGACACTATACAAATCGGTACTTTGGGATTATATTAACCACATCAGTATGAAGAACACAAAAATATAAATTTATAGATATATTATAAACAAACATTGTAGAACGAAAAAACAACTTTTTAATTACAAAATTACAAACTTACAAAGATTATCAATTGTTAATGAGGTCAGATTCGCTTAAACTTTTTTCAATGAACTTAGAACATTATAAAACGATGTATTTGAGTAACAGAACTAACATTCCATCAATCAACAAGCATTTCCAGGTATTGTGGTCGCTGTTATCTTATCTTTCTCGAGAATCCCGATTACGGCAGGCCGCGTGGCATCACATGATTATTTAAGTTTTTTGCACGGTACATAATTGCCTTTCCATTACAATTCAATTTATATTTCTGATCAGCCCCTCTAGAATTATATTTACTGATAGATACTATCTCGAGGGATGTTTTTTCTTTCGTTGACATCAGCGCAAGCTTCGGAAGCACCTTCGGCCGGAGGCACTCGCGTTTTGGGTGGCGGAGTTTGATCAAGAATAATAACAAGTTTTGTGTGTTTTTTTTTCAATAAAGAGTTTAGTTTTTGTTTGGTAATGTTTGTTTTTGTTGAATTTTTGTGTTTGGAGAAATGTAGGGGTAAAATACGAAAGTACAACAAAGCGAACGGGCGGCGAGACTCTGCAATCACGTTATCTACTACACCGCTCGACTTTGACCTCTGTCTGAGGATGGGGAGGGGTTTGCGATAAGACAATTCCTGTTTTATACTGACGAAATATTGTTCTACGCTAATCTAGTAATCAGTAGAAACTAAATGTCAACTGTCTGAGGATGGGGAGGGGTTTGCGATAAGACAATTCCTGTTTTATATCGACGAAATATTGTTCTACGCTAATCTATTAATCAGTTGAAGCTAAATGTCAAATAACGATTCATGTCTGGGTGTGGTCTGTATAATCCCAAAGTACCAATGAATCTAATAAAAGGGGCATAGTAAAAATGCCCTAACAACAAAAGTAATGAGAGAATTATAAACGTAAACAACGCATAGCAACACAAACGTAACCTCAATCTCGACCAAACAATTCAACAGCTGCGAAGCTCAAATACGACCAAACAAACAGTCCATAAAGGAATTAACTACTTTGTGGTTGCAAAGCAACTAATCGACTATCGATTGGTCAAAATTTCGCGGCAATAAGATGAACTGTAAGAAAATTACAGGCGAAAAACGTGACGTACCTATATTACGGCCGTTGGCGATTTTCAGTTGTGTAGCCGACGGCCGTAATACCGGTACGTTGGCATGCAAAGGGTTAAACTATCACCCATATTCGGAAGAGTTTTATAGAAAAATAAGAAACACATCTTTAGCTCTAGCATCCTTTAATGCAGAAGATGACAGAACAATAAATAGCCATAGCATTTATAGTTTTATAATTTTCAGACAAGTATATCATAAAATGAATCCCAAAACACAATTTACCAGAAAAAATACTGAGCGAAGCTCAGTTCCTGATATTTCAAATCATTATGCTTTACAGTATCGAAAGCCTTTGACATGTCAACAGATCTAAAACTTACACATAAACCTTCTTCAAAATAATTAACAGTATTATCTACTAATTTAACGTTCATTCAGATTTCTACCTCCACACAGTGAATGAAGTGGCAGTACACTAATAAGCTACTGCAGTGTCCACCTAAGGGAGTTACCATTCTATTTTGACAATTTCAATATAATAACGTGTGTGCAGGTCCTGAGTATCGGCCATGCGTCCCGAGCGTCAGGTCACAGGTTCCGAGTGAACGACATAACCTGTCATCCCGTGCTCCCGCTGCTGCTGACCACTTCCCACCACAACCTGCCCGAGGATGCTCCTGTGTGCCAGAGTCCTTGTTGCGACGACCCCACCACGCTCACCGTGAGTAGTAGATGGATATATCAGAATGGTAGACTTTGACCAAAACGCCAAACACGAGTATATATCCCATATTACACATTGTGTCTCTTATAGAGTTTTTTAGTTCACAAAAGACCCTGGAAACGGCAGGTGCATGCTCTGCTTATCTGGGTTGATAAGGTGCTTATCTTGCTTATTATGGATCACAGTTGATAAGGTACTTATCAGGTTGATATGGTGCTTATTATGGCTGATGGTTGATAAGGAAGTATTTATACACAACATCCATTCCACCAGCAAGGGGAGGGAGTGCCCTTTGCCTAGCACTATCCACCTGCTCTTTTGTGTGTCCTACAGAGCCATAACCAAATATATCCTATCTGCCCAGATAGTAAGATAAGATGATAGACCTTATCTGTGAAACCTTAGATAAGGAAATCCTCTAATAACTGGTAGTTTATATAATTTATCAGTTTTATTAGTCTGTACCAAGAATTTCAACTTAGATCAAATTCACAGTATAGTCAATTGTTATTTTTAAATTTTTATCAATTAATATGGTAATTTTAACTAAAATTCCATGTTTAATATTTTTGCATTTACATCTTATATCATATTTTTATAATAAAAAATTAGCTTTGAACTTAAAGAAAAATATATTTTATAGACGTCTTGGCGTTATAGGGAAATCAATTGATTTATTAGCAGCGCACGAAGGGTTAAACTGTTGTACCAGTGTGCTTTGAACGTTGCTTGGTTATAATGAAAGGGAGATCCAGAAGCACACAGTATTTGAGTGGGCTGTAAACAAAGCGATATCAAATTCCAGGTCAACCCCAGCTTTCAGTAGCAGGCACTGAACGTGAACAACTTTGTGGTGTATCACTTTCAAGTACAAAACTGCAAAACATTCTGTCACAGTTTTGATTTTAAAATATACAGTGTATGTGTGGGAAGTGTGTACTTTTAACACGTTAACACACTATAAATCTCTATTGGTGATTGAGTGAGAAATATTTAAATGCTACAGGATTTGCTTGTGTAAAACCTAACTTTTCACCAACTTGTGTAAAATTGTGAATAAATATCAAAGTCCTACGACAGCTTTGTATTCTGTTTGAGACATATTTTTATAATTGTTCTCAGAGTTTCTGTGAATTAAGTGTTACAGCCATATGTACAGTCTGAGACTTGAGTTGCATATTAGTTATTCTTCATTGGATAATGTGAAAAATTAAGAATAGAAATAGGATTATTATTTATAAGTAGAACTTTATTATAGTAATGGTTTGTAGGTAATAACATATTGTTGTTGTCAGTAATAAGATATGAAAAGTACAAGGAGTTTTAAGCGTTTTATAAATATATATATTTATAAAATTTTGTTGAATGAAATGATACGTCTTAATTTTGCTCAAAGGGTATAAATTAATATTGCCTCTTACCTAATTTAATTTGTTAAAAATTTGCCAATCAATGAACACCAACTATCATATTCTTATATCCTTACATGCCCTCAGTTTGAAAATAAATTAATGTAGCTTATACATTTCATTTTTCAAACTTTTGTAAATGTTCCATTATAAAAAATAGGAACTGATCGAACTAATTATGCTACTTAATAGTAGTAAAATATAATATGTATTCATGTAGTAAAGAATACACCGTTAGCACAGTTTTCAAACTCAATTTTTCAACTACTATAAAAATATTGAATTTGAAATATTTCATGTGATTATGTTGGTATTACAGGGTTTTTGTAGTGAACTGATCCTATGGCGTGTGGATGCCGTCGGCCCACTGTCCAAGTCTGGAGGCGTGTCTGAACTTGCGCGAATCAACTCACCGAAGATGTCAGCCTTCTCAAACGTGGCCTGGATACCAACTTTACTGCCAAGGTGAGATATATCTGAAGAATTTCCTTGGAACCCGGGGACTCTGTACTTTATGAGCTAGAGATTTATCGAGATATGTTCTGTTTTCCTGTTGACAGCACAACACTAGGCAACCTGTCCAATTCTCCAAGTGCCTGTTTTGTTGCTTCGGACGGGGAGAGTCTCCGTGTGTATCAAGCTGTCATCGATGCCCGGACACTGCTCGCAGAGGTCTCTACTTCCGAGAGGCGCAGTCGCATGATGGTGAGTGGGAAGTAATCTCTGTAGGGCTTTTAGACCATTTATCCATTAAATTTAATTTTCACATTATGAACTTGTGAATTTTATCATATAATAATATATTTTCTATATTAATATAATGATCAAGACATGATTCCATATTGTATCAATACTCGTATGTTGAATTGCATTATTTTTAGTGATTTATGTCTTTACGTTTTACAAATTGATTAATTTCAATAGACATGTTACACATTCATAAAAAATTGTTTTACGTTTGTGGGTGCTTTATTATTGATCCAAAAATATCAATCAATCATCTTCATCGGCATTGACATGTATGACAAAGGCCAGCTTGCAATAATATATATTAGATGCAATAAATATAATATAATAATTATTATATTAATAATAATTATAATAATATATTACATTATAATGATCAAAAATTCTAAAATAAAAGACTTGCATTAAAACATCACCTCAATAATTAGATTTGGGTATATATTAATTATTGTGTTTTGTTATTGAGTGCAACCTAGCATATCTGGAAAATCGTTGGTACAATGTATACGATTAAAAAATCTTACTGAAAATAGGAACTGAGGATATAGTTCTGTAGCTGGATGGACTTCTCTCCTTTACCTTTTTTTGTAGACGGAATTACTTTTGTGCTTTTTGATATAGTTTCTGATCTAACATTATCTATATATATATATATATAAATGAATGTTTGTGTGTTTGTCCTTTATTTAATCGTAAACTATTTGACCGATCATTATGAAAATTTGTATATTAATGTACTTTTCAACGGAGAAGGTTTATATGCTATGCCTATTGATGTATCTCACCACCAGGCGGCAATGCAAAAGTTAAAAGTTTTTGAAGCGCCTCTACACTATAAACTGCGATTACGAGACAGTTAAGTATATTAAATAGCGAAAAACTATTTGAAGGCGCTAAGCTTTGATGTATATTTGTCTTCAAAATACATTTCTGGTTGAACTTAAAGCTTGCGTGTTAGACCACTTTATAATAAAGTACATGTACGTAAACAATGGCTATAAACATACACTTTTGACAGATTTTCTTGATCGTGGCAACAATACAAACTCTACATCGTCGTTGGAAATATAATTCACTTGAACCAGAAGTGCACATACACGGGCAAAGCTTACGAAAAGCGTGCGAAGCCGCGGGAAACAGCTAGTATTAAATAAATATGTTATTGGTTCAAAAACTAAATCAATTATATTTTTAATAGCATAATTAGAAAACCCATAGTAATCTTGGCTTTTAGATGAACTAAGACTAGATACACATTTCATTACATTAGTTGTTTGAATTACAACATGGTTATTTACCAGTTCCAAGGCATAACTTATCTGGCACATCCATTTTTACTTTATTTAAATCCAATGCTTTATTAACATCAATACAAAAATCATTAAAAATCTTATATTCTATTAGAATATTGTGATTCCTTTTGTTTTGTTTGACTCGGCTTTGATAAAAGGTGTGTCTGAGAAGATGCAAGTACCAAACATGCCTGTTCACTGTATGTCTATTGTATTCTATAACATATTGAATTGTATGTGATACATTCCTGAACCGCAATGCTCTGGTATGCAGGGGTCGCAGATGAGCTTGTCGACCGATCTATCGTCAGAAGACGGAGCCAAACACAACTCTCTCCACGACCGTATCAAGATCGTGTCCCAACAGTCGACAGCTCGACCTGGCTGTGTTATACAGTTGGACGCCATCGCTGACGCCACTCATGTAAGTTGACTGTACACGTACCGCAGTGAGTTGTTCTCTCACTTCCGTGTGAGTTTCACAGCCTTCAAGTCATTAATACGTTGCACAAATCTGTTCATTTCTCAATTGAAAAATTGTGTTTTTTTAGAATTTTGCTTACCAGCTCAAAATGCTTTTGTTTTTAAAACTTTTGTACGTTAAATACGTATAAAATGTCTCTTTATAGCTTACGGAAAATGTTCTTTGGGATCTAGATCATAGTAATTGTACTCACATATAAAAACAAAATAAAAATAGCTCCACTATAAAAGATTCTGTTATTAATAGAAATTTGATCACCAGTTCCAGGATTAAATTAACTTTTGCAATTAATTAATTAAAACAGAAAAAACAAATATTTATTATAAAGCCAGGCATGTGAATTATGTGTATCGTTTTGATACATTGTGATTTAATCATGTTTTGTTTAAACAAATAGATGGTTATATTTTTTTATTTGTATTATTTTATATTGAAATGATTGTAGAAACACAAAAGCTTTTATTTAGTAAATGTATCAGGACACATTTATACAAGTTTGAGATCTTTAATCCCATTTTGTAAATGATAAAAAAAGTTCAGTTACAAATTATTTAATTGATACATTGCAAAATATGCAAGAGTTCTCATGTTTATTTTATTCAAGATGAGATAATTAAGATTTAGTTAAATTAATTACCTCCGTCATACATTGCAAATGTTGTAGCGTGACTACACGTGTTTATTATTAAAGATTATCTTATTATTTTGTGTTTGTGTGTATGATTTTTATGGATGAAGCCACCTGGTGGATTGATGGACGTATTGTTTGATAAAAGCCTGAGGATAACGTTCTGACATTGAAATAAATGTATTCACACTACAAAATTTGGAATGTATGATGGAAGTAATTAATTCAAATACTATTTATATGCCAGTAAGCATTTCCAGGGCTAAAATAATGCTTAATAACGAAACTAAAACTTCATAACGTGCGTTCTGTCTGAACGTGAAAGGTGTATACGTCAATTCGGATGTGGCAGTAAAACAGCTGTCTCAGTAGAACTGAACAGTTGAGATATTATACTTGTATCCTCTGTGGAACGGTTGTGTCCGTGTGTTGGCAGGACTGGCAGAACACACAGTTCCTGCACGTGTTCCAAGAGCAGCTGATCACGGGGGAGAGCGAGGGCGGGGTCGCTCAGCAGTTGGGTCTCAGTCTGACAGAGGGACGGCTCAGTGCCATAGTGGATCTGCAACAGAACGCAGAGTTCGAGGAGCCCTTCTACCTCGTGGTGCTGGAGCGCACCACACAGGGCACCACCATCCACACATGGCGCATTGTCATCTCCTCTCAGACCGATAACAACGGTGAGAAATATGATTTAAGTAATCGGTAGTAAGGTATTTCTTAAACGCGTTAGTTATGGTTATGTTCCATATAATTTATTGTGTGGTAATAACCATATTGAAGTGTGCTGGAAAATGTCGCATCTTCTGCTACCAAAGTATTAAAAATTGCTTATTGTGGTCTTGCTACTTCCCATTGTGTTAATTAATGTATTAACCCTTCCACTGCTAACACCCAGTTTTCTAGTTGCTGACAATCTAGGTGTTATTAACTGCCAGCATCCTGTTTTATGGATTTTTTCAAAAATAAAATTTAGTAAAAGTCAATAAGAAATTATTTTATGTATGCATAGAGTTTAGAATTAAATACGTTACACAAAGATAATTATTTTGTATAAAGAAATCAACATACAAATCTGCCAATAAAGAAAAGGAGTTCATACAAAGTGCTACTCTATGCACTCCTGCTAATATTTGGAATTTCGACTTTAATTTGGATTAACTGGAATTTTTTAGAGTTCTGTAAATATAATAAGTGCAATTTTAGTTTATAAATTCCTAAGACTGAATTATAAAAATAACATTATATAAGTATGCTGTTATTTTGTGAATGTTTTGTTTAAGGTTTACAAGAACGTATTTAGTTAATAAATACATATTTATTTAGTCATTTTATCAATTTAGGAATAATTTAATTATTTAGTTATAAGTATTTTGACTTTGCTAATGAGTTGCATTATGAGTTTTTATGTAAATAATACGACAGTAAAATATTTGAATTTGAAGGTCAATGTTACAGAGTTGAACGGTAGCCTAATGTATGTCCCGGACAGTCAGCTGGTGCAGGACGACACTGTGGAGGATATGGACTCGTCGTCAAGAGTGTGTGAGGATTCAGGGCACGGACTTGTCAACACAGGACATGTACAGATTACCACAACTAAGGTGAGGGTGTGGTGTGTGGTCTAATCTAATTTTAATATTAGACATGGGCTGATCTATCGATTTTAAGGGGTCTCAAAGTGAATGACAAAATTCATCAATTGTTTGAAGTTGTTCCTAAAGATATATTGGCTTTTTGATTTTTAGTTGAGCTAGTTTTCATCTGTATTTATGTACAAACATTTGGAATCCAAATCGACCATTTTCAAAGTAGGTCTACAATTAGTTATCAGTAAAGAAATTAATTTTGGAATTGCCCAATCTCAAGTTGTAATCTTTGTGAGGAAGAACTTAACATTTTATTTTTGACTTTCTGTAAAATAATGATATTTATAGTACATTACCACAATGTATAAAGTAGTAATGAGTATGGAGTTCCTGCTTCGGAAGAATATTTTCTTCTGTGTTTTGAATGTCTTTTTTTATGGAAAAATGCCAAATTGTATTACCAACATAATGCTCAATGAAAATTCATTTATAAGCAATATTTATTTACAACCCTCTGAGCAAACATTCATACCTTTATAAAAGCTTGAACTAAGATAAGTAGTTTTTTTACTCAAGGCTCATTTTATTGCATAAATTTATAGGAATTCTACAAATTGTAATTTTAATGGGACTCTTCGTGCAGTTGGATAGAAAATTTTAAGGATCTAATGTAATAATAAAAGTAAAAAGATTGTCAATGTGAATATATATTTTGTACTAGGCCTTTTGAAATCAAAGTTTAGTTTTAATCAAAGAATATTTTGGTCAAAAATTTCGTGAATAGAAGATGGTTTTCCACAGCGAGACCGAAATATTTTTAAGGTTTGATTTATGATAGCAATTATTATTTAATGCAGTTTGAACGAGAAAACCTTCCTCTAGGTCAAGGTCAACTTGAAATGAATTGTATTGATTCTTAAATCATGTTTATTCAAATTGAAGTGTTGTAATGCACATTTAAGACAGATTTAGTGATTTATACAGTAGCTTTTTGACCATTTTTGGAGCAACGAATAACACAAGTGTCGTTCAGTATTGCCAATTCATCTATGTGCACAGGTCTGCACACAAGAACTGCCACTGCCCGATGGAGTGGATGTGATACACGCTGCCCCTGCGGGGGGTCACCTCAGTTCTGCCTCCATTTACCCAGCATGCTTTGCGCCATACATCATCGTCACAGCATGCTCCGATAGCACTATCAGGTCTGTACCCTTCATTGTTAGGGTCCTAAAGTAATGTTAAACATTTTTTTTAACGACTCCTATTTATGGAAATAATAAATGTAAAACTTAAGATTTGTTGAAAGTGTTACCAAAGAGGCAGCTTATCAAAATAAAAAAAGTTGAACCCTTTTAGTGCCGAAGTCTGTAGATACAGACATTGTGAAAACTACCAAAGAATGCTGATGCGGACATTAACAGAAAAAATGTTACATAATTAGTTTTTAATGTATTAAAATTTCTTGCTGTATTAACATCAGAATGAACCTATAGGATAAAATATTTACAGCTGTAAGATTAATCAGCTGTTTAGTAATAAATTTAGTGTAAAACAACAGATCAAAGTGAAATTTTAGCTTTCTAAAAAATGTTACTTTACAGTTTATAAAATATTAATGAAAAATTGTTTATGTTTTGTTCAGTTTTATTTTCTCTTTCATGGGGAAAAATACATATATTAAGTATATATATATATAATTTTTTTAAATACATTACGCTTAAAAGTAAACTTTGTTTCATAGTTTTAAGAAGTAAATTTATTTTTTCCGCTTACAGATAAAAACATTGGGAAAATATCGCAATATTTGTAATTTTTACAAATTTATTTAGTAAAATAC
This sequence comes from Homalodisca vitripennis, assembly GCF_021130785.1. Lineage (NCBI taxonomy): Eukaryota > Metazoa > Arthropoda > Insecta > Hemiptera > Cicadellidae > Homalodisca > Homalodisca vitripennis. The sequence continues at coordinate 32,827 of NW_025779549.1, read as the reverse complement.
TACAAAACGGCTGAAGTAGGCCTGGCACCCTTCAGTCATATTGAGTGGAAAATTCCCGCTATTCTTGAAAATGACTTAATTTATCCATGGCACTAAAAGGGTTAATAAGCAGATAAACACGTATCAAAATATTTTGTTCATAACTTATATAACTATTGGATCTCTTATACCACTTTGGTAGCAAGGATTGACTCCAAAACCCTCTTTCAATATTTAAAATGTTTCTATACAATTTTTTCCCAACTTCATACAAAACTTGATGGAAACATTATTCACAAATGGATCTGATCTCAACATTCGCATACAAACATTCTTTTTTTTAATATACCCAAAACGATCCTACATATTGTTTTTCTAAATCAACCGGAACATTAAAACAAAGGAGAGACACAGCCTACAAACTATACTTGTTCAGAGTTAAACTCGATGACCAGTGGTGCCAACCATACTGCTCCTGGGCACTACGTTGGCAAGAAATGTGAATAGTTCTGGAATTCTTTGGACATCTCTTGTACGATTATCTGGGGTTTGTAGTACAGAGTTGATTCAAGCTATAAGATCTTAAAAACAATCATTAAAAGATTAAAAGTACTTTACGTGTTCATTTAAATTTTCAGAAACTATTTTTAAGCAATCATTTTGTTTTGCACAATTTTTTTTGTTTAATTGGTTATGATCATGATTACTGTTTTAGATTCTGGAAGTGTAAATTAGGGAAGAAAGTGAATGGAAAGATAGAACAGACGTACGAGTGGCAAGAGTGGGAGATGCTGCGTAAGGATAAAGAATCCATGATTGAGATTTCAGGTAAGGGTCTTCTGTTGAGAATTTAAATTTCTAATTTGAATTGTATAGGTTTGTACGGTACAAGCTCAGCTTAAGATACATGTATATCACTCCCTTTAGGGACCATTTTAGGTACTTTCTTCATTTAGCATTAAATTACTCAATTTATACTGTGTTGAAAATAAATTGTTTACTTAAAATTACTATGATGCCATGTAGATGGGGAGTTTGCTTCCTCTTACGAAGACCTTGAGTGAAGTATTTTATAAAACAATCTTTTTTCTGGTTGGTAAAACTGTTATCAGCTGATGTGTTAAGCTTCCAAGCGTACATTAGGATGTTGCAGTGGTGGTATGGTTACTTTTTACTTGATCAATAAATTAAAATCGGAATGTTTAATACTCTACATTATGAATGTTTAATTTTTTCTAAAATATTGTATTTATACCCTTTTTAGAATTGTATTTTATGGTACATTTATGTAACTTAAAAAATGTAAAATATCCAGTGCATCAAATTATTTCCAAATAGAATAAACTTTTTGAATGAAAAAATTTATAAAAAGTGTCAGAAAACCTTTTCAATGGAATATCGTATTCATAATTACATACTGCTTTCAAAAAATAAACTGCACTTTAAGTAGTGCATTTGCTATAAAAAAATTAAGTTCGTCAAATCACAATTGCTTATCCGGCTTTAGTGATATTTGACTTATCTGTTGCAACATTAGGTTAAGTACAACAGGGATTACTGTATTATCGTTGTTTCAATCCAAAAAAATAAAGTAAAAGTAACACTTTGATGGTTAATTTATGAGTCAGTTATTTGAAAATTATTAAAAGTCTAAATTAATCCAGGAGGGTTCACTTCTGGCTGGATTATTCCTTCTATTTGAACCCGCAGGGGACACAGAAAAAAATCGATGTGTTACTTAAATCTGGGCAACTTTATGGATGTCCAGGAGCGGCACATCACTAACCGCAAATGTTGAGATTCTGGGGTGAAAGGGCAGTTCAATAGGTCTAGTCTACTGTGGGAGATGACTGTTGGAGTTTGGTGAGGTTCTCTCCCTAACTATTAGAGGTTCTTGCTAACCTCAACAAGGATGTGTCACCCCCTGCCTGCTTTGACTGTAGAGGTTGGTTCAGAGCTGACCTCCCCTTCTTCCGGGACATGACTGAGATGTAGTGCCCTAATTCTTCCTCATGGAGCTCGTTAGGAGGCGGCCCCTATTCCTTAACCTTACCCATCATGGATATTCTGTCACTCAAGAAGCAGCGCTAAGGTTCTTACAGAAGTAGGTGCAATTTATAAGCTTCTTGTCCTAAGAGAATAAAAAACAAAAAAAAGTCTAAATAGATCTGCTTTGTAGTAGTGAAATATATAATGTAAAATGTGATAAACAATCTCCCAGGTTAGATTCCTAAAAAGTAGAAGAGGAGGATTTTTACTGTATGGTTACCCACTGCTGAGAGAAAACCCACATTACAGGTTGGCCACCAGTAAAAAAAAGTTGATACTATTATAAAAATAGTGAAACAACATTCAGTAGCGTAACGGTGCATTTACATATTGCATACATGGTGTACATCTGATGTTATATTTGTATTAATGCTGTTTCTACAGGTCAGCCGTTGAACATCAACGCAGCCTACAGTGGACGGATAGCCTGTGCCTACAAGTATGGCAAGTCATTTACAAGGCCTTCTCGGAAAGATCCAGACTCCAGATACGTCAACTTGTGTGTGGCCATATATGAATGTGAAAGCACTGGCGGTAAGTGTAGAATCAGCTGACGTGATACAAGTCAAGATTTGTTACTTTTACGAACTGAAACTTTGTTAGATTAGCTCTGTTTTGAAATTTGTCCAGCGTAGTGCCTCGAGAGCCCATCCACAAATGAGCTTTAAGTATATGTATATAGTGACCACTCAGGAACACATTAGAAGTTAGAAGTATTCTTCTGTGGGAACAATTGTTTGTGCATATATAAAATGCTGCTGGTATTTAAAAATCTCCAGGACCGTTGCTGAGACACGTGCTGGTTACATGATTTGCGTTTGATTTTGTTTTTTTATTTAGTTTGTTCAATTTCCACTAGAGGTCTTTCAAATGTCCTTTCCAAGTATTTAGATGCTACATTGAATTAAATAACGTCATTTGTTAAGGATTGATTGGCTGATTATTCTTCCTTGTTTTTGGTTTCATTTATCATATTTCAGTGAAATTTTTTTTCGGTATCTGACAGTTTTTTTTACATTACATGTAATGATAAATTGTAAAAACGAGCTATCACCATTGCCAAACTTACAGCAAGTCTATACAACAAAACATCTGGGTGTAATTATAGATGAATGCTTGTCATGGACTACCCACATGGAGTTTTTATGTAGCAAACTGGGATCAGCTTTGTATGCAATTCGAAGAACTAGAACAATTTCCACTGTAGAGGCAGTTAAAGTCACATACTATGCACTTTTTTAAAGTCGTGTAAGATTTGGAATTTTGGTTTGGGGAGGCACATCAGGAGGGAATCTGCAGAGTTTTAGTTCTACAAAAGCATGCTGTAGGATACTCGCTGGGCTGAAGCCAAGAGAGTCGTGCAAGAAAGCATCAGGGAATTAGGAATACTCACAGTACCCTCCATCTATATAATTGAAGTAATTATGTATGCTGTAAAATATGTACAAGAGAATCTACAGAGATTTTACCACATCCATCAACATAATACAAGACATTCTCGTCATAACAGTTTATTCTACCTGCACATCGCCTAGAACTCTTCCAGAGAAAGCTGTCCTATGCCGGAGCAAAGTTCTTCAATACCCTACCAAGTCTCAAGAATAGTCTACCCACAACTCGATCTTTTTACTCCATTGATGGATTTTTGTACAGAAGTTATGAAACTCTGTAAATATTTAACATTGTATTGTTTTAAGTTAATACGACACAATTTCTAAACTTTATGTTTATGAAATAAAGATATTCTGATTCTGAACGTGGTGATTTTGAAATTGAATTGTTGTATAGTGATTGTGAATATAACTAAAGTAATAGTGATATGATTGTAACATGAAGGTTATCTATCGTATTTGCCTCTGCAACTTACAAATTGTTTCAAAACTAGCGAATTATTGTAATAAATTGAGATATGACAGAGTTCATGGCCTGTGATATGAGTAATTTTAACTTTTCATTTGTAAATTTATGTGTTTATCTTTTTAACTAATTTAAGATTATTTTTTAATTGTTACACCACTTTTAAGTTATTGTTAATTCTTTATATTCCTTTTTTTACTTCACACTTAAATTGAATTTTTTGATAACATTATTGTAAATTCTTAACAACAATAACATTTCTTAAATCTAAGTAATTTTCCTCTCAGTTCATGATGCCACTACGTGTGTCCAATCAATGTATTGTGTTGTCGTAACATTCTATCCTTATCCAGTTGCAACTAGAATGCACTGCAATCTATCGACCAAATAAGGAATTAAATTAATATTTCTCTATTCCCAGTAACTGTAGTAAATATACGTTAGAGTTGTTTTTACCCGAGTGTCATTTAGTGTATCATATCAAATTATTAAACTACCAGAGCATTTGGTAGAACAAACTCAAAAATTTGGAAATAATTATATATATATATATATATATATATATATATATATATATTGAAACCGTTTTAAATGAGTTAAAACTATAACTTAAATTACATCTCACTTCGTACATTTGCTATAATGTAATAAATAACTAATCGAAAAACGTTGTACGCTTAAAGCAAACTAGTAAATGTTTAAAAATTGCATTTAAATTCCAGTCATTTAAAGGGCCGGGGGTTGAATACTAGCATTTAAATATGAGCTTAATTCAGAAACCAGACAGTCACTAGTTGTGTTCCACCGAGCGGAGGTAACAACTACCTGTAATTTCATGTCAGCTGAGCGAGAGATCGGTATGAACCACACTTTGTGGGCTGACAAGTGCAAGGGGTTAAATTATTCTAGGACAAATATGACAGGTGGTGAGTCGAACAATCTGTGGTGTTTGTATCCGGGTCGAGAACCTCTAGTTGTACTCTTGTCTGTGCTCTCCCAGGATCGGAGTGGGTGCTGGAAGACACACTGCACCTGAAGAACATCCACTTGCCCCGCATCCAGGTGGACCCCAGTGTGGACCTGAGCTACATCTACGATCACACGTTCCTCAGCAAGAAACAGCGGCTGCAGAACAACTTCATCAAGGCGATGAGCAACGAGGATCTGGACCCGAGACGCAACGGGGAGCTCAACGGCCTCACTGAGCCGGCCAGCCTGGTCAAAACCGGAGCTGGTGAGTGAAATCTTTTGAACAAAACATTGTAATTTGTGTAGTTCAGTACAGTTTTTAATGGGGATCTTGTCATTGTAGAAATCTTGGTTCCTGTCTTATTTTTCATTGTATCGTTTAAAGAATTTACTCACTAAATCATCCCTTTTTTTGCCAACTTGTATATTTCTGCTGCTCTGTTTGAAAAATGTACACACGTGACATGACATGACATAACAAGACATTGACTTAATTTCCTCACCAGTCCATTATCCAGTGTTCTTTCTCTCTCTTCACTGGCAATGAATTATCATTCTTTATCACTTGAAATGAATTTTTTTTCTTGCACCGTTCAAGTAAGGTGAAGCAGCATACTATATTTTTTATAAATGAAAGAAGTTTTGATATTTCAATTAAAAGCATCAAAATGGAAACAAAAATTGTTAATAATTATGTTTAAAACACCCGTTATAAATTGAACTTTTTAAAGTTAAGTATTTAAAGTTAAATTATACAAAATCTAAAAACATAATGATAAATCTAAAACATAAATCTAAACATAATGTTTAAAAATTAATTAATTAAAACATAAATGTACCATAGCACATTCAAAATACGTAGGCTAATTTGTTTAGGTTTTCCGCCGCTTCTTATTCACCCTCTAACCGTCTTTGCTAGAGTAGATTTTTGATGACACTTCATTTACATACATCACATTCATCTATAACTTTTTCATTTTTGGCAATTCTTGCATCATCAAGTTTTTGAGCGCACTTACAAAGTTCACTCCTGGAAAAATACCTAGCTTTGCCAAGACTTTACAGCTTGCAATGTTTCTCAAGCTAAAGTCAAGTGTTTCGTCATGACAAATGTTTTTTTTTCTTCGGAATGTGAAACCGGATCATATTGTTTAGTGACTGGCTTGGGTTTTGTGTGCCATCACGTAAACATTTCTTGAGGAGTTCTAGAGACCATGTCTTTGAAAATAGGCTTTAAATCAGACACGACCAGTAACAGCTATGTGAAAGTGGTCATCGTGATCATAACTTTCATGGTTTACTTTTGATTTTTGTAATTTATTCTTGAATTTTGTCCTACGCAACCACTAAATAACTTTGTTCCCCAATGCTTTATAAAAAGTGATGTAAAATGAGTTATTCTCAACGGATCTTCATTAAAATTGTTTTTAAATAAATGTGAGTAAATCTAGAACAAATTTATGCAAAAAATTAAAATTCGACTGGGGGGGGGTTTTCATCCGGCTCCCCTTAAGGAGTTTTTTTTTACTGATATTGTCTATTTGTTTATTTATATTTGTCATCTTTGTGTTTTATTTTTTAAATAATATCTAATTATCTTTCAGTTTCAATTGTTTACAAATCTCGATGGTCACAAATTGTGCAGGTTTGCTGGCAGTGCCCAGTTTCAGTACGCTGCAGTCTCTGCGTAAGAGCATCATTGAGAACGGTAACAACTGTCCATTGACTCAAAAACACCTGGTTCAGCTGGACTGGGTGTCCAAGGAGGATGGTTCACACATACTGACAGTGGCAGTGGGCAGCAAGGTACGTGCTGTACTCTGGAGCAAGAAAATTTTAAAAATTAGTAATACTTCTAAAAACATGAATTTGTATCAACGTAAAACAGATTTGTTTGTTTTAAGTATTATTCTAATTTTTATACACTGTCCTTTTCCCTCAGGAAATAATTTTAAAAAATATGTATGCACAAAAGTACGGTTTTAAAATGTGGTGTACCTCAGGGTTAAGTTTTTGGCCTCTGATTTTTATTTGACGTATTTCCTTGATAATTTTTAGTTATAGACTAACTTGCCTTGAATACATAAACGTATAAATGTGTGTTCTGGTGGTTCTGTGGGCTGCAGGTGATGCTGTTTACCCCTGTGTCCAGTGACCTAGCCCAGGCCAACATGAAAGCCATGAAAGAGTCCCAGTCCACAAATAGACCAATATTGCGGAAAGCCTCGTCTCTAGCTGCACCTAACTTTGTAGACGAGATCAGGTAATTAGTCACAATGAATAGGTGGTATTTCTGATGGAAAATTGATAATAAGTCTCTGGGTACAATAGAGGCTCCAATCTTGAATAAATCACAATAAAGTAAGTTCAAACAGCTTGAATTTTCTCTTTTAAATTGGTTATATGTCATTTTCAGCAAATTTTAAGCTGTCAGCACTTTGATTGATTAGACATAAGTCCTATACCTCAAGTTGTCATCTTTAGATCTTACACAATCTGGAACTAAACTATTAGTAAACTAGATGTTTCCCGCAGCTTTGCACGCTTTTCGTAAGCTTTATCTATGTATGAACATTTCGGGTTCAAGTGAATTATATTTCCAATGCCAATGTAAAGTTTCCCTTGTTGCCATGATCAAGAAAATCTGTCAAAAGTGTATGTTTATAGCTATTGTACACGTACATGTACTTTATTATAAAGTGGTCTAACACTCAAGCTTTAAGTTCAACCAGAATTTTATTTTAAAGACAAACATACATCAAAACTTAGCACCTTAAAATAGTGTTTGGCTATTTAATATACATAACTGTCTTGTAATTGCTGTTTATAATGTGCAGGCTCTTTTAAAACTTTTATTTTTTGCACTGCCAGCTGGTGGCGAGTTACATCAATGGGCATGGCATATACACCTTCTCTGTGGAAAAATACATATACATATAAATTGTTCTTAATGGTCACCGGTTACATAGTTTACGATTCTATAAAGGACAAACAAACATTTATTTTATATATATTTATATATACATATACGAGGGTCGTCCACAAAGTAACCTCCGTTTTGAAATAAAAAAATAAACCAGTTTGAGATACAAAAAGTTTATTATATAAATGTTAAAACTACAGCTTTTCTCTACCTTTCTACATATTCACCATACAAATTCAAGCACTTATCATATCTTTTAACAGTTTTTGAAATTCCGTCTTTAAAAAAATCTGCCGCCTGAGAACGTAGCCAACCTGTCACAGCGTTTTGAAGCTCTTCATCACTCGCAAACCTCTGGGATGCAAGCCACCGCTTCATGTACGGGAAAAGATAGAAATCACTGGGAACCAGGTCCGGGCTGTAGGGGGGGTGGGTCAAAAACGTCGCATTTGACCTTTCCAAAAGTTCTGTTGTTGTTCTTTTGAGCTGTATAAAGGCGGGCGTTGTCATGGACAAACACAACACCAGATGTCAGAAGACCATGACGCTTGTTTTGAATCGCTCGTCATAGCCATTTTATTTAAAGGTTTTCAGGAAAATGATCCGAAAGTTCCGAGATTGTGAAGCGACGGTTCTTGCGAATTTTTCTCATCCACTTTGTTCACCAAGTCATCACTGACGAGAGATGGCCTACCACTCCGGTCTTCATCGTGAACGTTCGTTCTTCCATTTTTAAAAAAACGAACCCATTGACGGACTACACCTTCCCTCATAATGTTTTGGGCCATACACCGCACTCAATTCACGATGAATTTCAGCTGCTGTGTAACTTTTCGACCACAGAAATCTTATTACACCACGTACTTCACACTTGGCGGGATTTTCTATCATAGCGCTCATGTTTTTTACGTTGTAACAAGAGAACGCGCGATCGCACGATGCTCTCCCTTGCACAGCTAGAAGCGTACTGAACGGCTGCGCACACCGATGTGAGAATGGCGGCGCTACCCCCACTACTTATCGCGCCACGCCCAAACGGCGGTTACTTTATGGACGACCCTCGTATATAATATCCAAATATCAACAAGGCAAAATACTAGATTCCTTTTTGAAATAAGATATGGTTTTAATTTAATTTTATTTCTGAGCAAAAATGGACAAACGGTCTGAAATAGTGACTTACTTTATTGTGACTGAAGACAAAGGGTAACTGTAAATCATCATTTGATTTAAAGACTATTTTATCAAAAGCTGTAAGCATTTATCATATAATAGCTTGGTTTCCTATAGTATTCAACATGAATAGAAGTTATACACTGATGTTACGGTTGACAGATGGATGAAACTGAGGAAGATAGACCTGACGACAGCCGATGGACTGCCGGCTCTGCCCATGCAGCTATCATGGGTCAGGGACGGCATCTTAGTCGTGGGGATGGACAGTGAGATGCACGTCTACTCTCAGTGGAAGCCAGACAACGGTGAGTGTGGTCGAGAGGAGTCTTGGGCATTGGGAATCCTTTGAAGGAACAGTGAAAAGAGGGAAATGTTTGTTTAGTTGGCGCTAAACGGCTGCTCGGATCGCGGCTCCCCCACCAGGAGTCTGAGGAAGCGCAGGACACAAGGAACTTGAGGGACGAAGACCTCCGGAACATGGCTCAGGTGAGGATTTGAAATACATGTCACTTTTTAAATAAATTCCATTAATTCGGCATCCGATAGTTCAGAACGCTTGGTAATCCGGCACGTCTTTGAAAATTTACATTTTCCTTCACAACGCAAAATATTAATCATTTAATATGCAACTGTTTTTTTTTTTTCTGTTCGTGGTGGACATAGCGTTTAGGCGGTTGTGGAGAAGTTATTAGGCGACATATTCGGCCGACTTCGGGTGATATCAATTAGACTCGAGTCACATGACTGACCATGGCCTTCGGCTGTCAGCCTGTGCAACCAGTTGCTATTTCTTATCAATTGAATTGAGTCTAGTAATGGTAGGTTAATTTCACAGTTAATGTGCTCAGCACAGGTTTGTGATGAAAGGACGACTCTAAAAGACTGATGTCTCGCCGCTGCCTTCTGAGATAGGCAAGCAGTGTCTAGAGAGGCTGGCAGTGGCAGTACGGTAGAGATTTGTGATGAACCGGGATGAAAACGCCCTTGATCTTGAACGTGTTTCGTCCAATTGTTGTGACTATGCACTGTAAATAGACTGTTTAAAAAAATAGTTGTTATAGATCCACGTATAACAAGGACTACCTGAGGGTTATATTTGAATAGTAAAAACGTGTTTACTGTAATAGTTTATTGATTATGTCTACATTATTTCTCTGATATATGATCCAGCATTTTTTATAATTTGGCATTCCTCAAGTCCAAACCGTATCGGATTAACAGAAGTTTACTGTATGTACCATAAACCAGAAAAATATTCAGATGTAAATTGAACGTGAAACATGGAATAATGTTTGCTATTTGTGAAAAACTTCATATAAAACTAGGAATTATATATTGGTTTATGATGTTTGCCAGGACACGACACAGCGCAGGTTGGCCAACGTCAGCTCCATGCCACATCTGTCCAGAGTCAGTTCTATCAACTTGACCATGATGGCCTCTGGTGAACCCAAGAAGAAACGTAACACCAGCGCAAGCGGACAAGGTAATGAATGAGTTTTGACAACTTTATCACATAATTTAAACTAATTATTTTTTTTTTTTTTAATTTTGACACCTGCAGACATATGAATAGATCATAGTCGACTTAATTGTGAAATCTTTGTTTGAAAATAAGTTTACTGTTATATTTTATTGTTACCTTATCTAAACCTACACCTATTTAAAACACGTTTATCTAGATTTCAAATATTTTAATGAATTCCAGATCTTGTCTTTGATTCTAATTTGAGGCTGGTTTTAATTTACTCATACACTATTTATTTAATCACTAATTAACATACATAAGCAAAATATTGGACCACTCGTATCATATCAATCTTATATGATATACTAGATTTATATTTTGATCTTCAGTATAATCGTATTAATGTAGTGTTCCAATACAGGTACACATTCATCGTACCAAGACACCACTGAACAATCCTAGGTAGCTCCAACTGGAGCTGAATGTTACTAAAACTTAAGAATGTTTTCTGATTCTTAGTTTTTATAATCGAATAATGAAATACGAAAATAATGAAATTAGTTGCCATATGTAGCATATTTCTTAAAAACCTGAAGAATTGATATTGTAATTGGATAAAAACAGCCATCTTCAATGTTATTTACAATCAAGTAATCGTTGATTTGATTTGATCCATTGGCCTGACTGGTTATGTCTGTTAGCATGTGAACCAAAAACTAGTAATGAATTTTAATTAAAGGGTTTATTTTAATATAAGTTTAATCAAGTTAGTGCCATTTATTTTTTGCTCATTTTTAAGAATAACCAGGCTAAAGTTCTGTTTATTAATTACATATTTATGCTAATTAGCTTTTTATTTTTATAGTAAGATTATTTTCGAACAAAAATTGTTCATATATTATTCAACAACTGTTTAAAAAACTTATAAGAAGTTTAAAAGCTGTAATAACATATTAAGTGCAACTCACCAAGTGTAGTGTTTTCTCTCCTTCTGCATGGAAAACAAACACTTGTATCTAATCATTTTATGTAATTATTTCACATTTCAAATAATATTGCAATGTAAAAAACTTGGTGTAGTTTTAGAAAGTAATAAATTTACTTTGTTTATGTTTTAAAAGGCTTTCTTGTGTGTGGGCTTTAAAAACAGATCGAATTAGTAATTATAGTTGCAAATTAATATTCGTAAAAATGTAAAGTATTGTATAGAGAGAAGATTGTAATTGTAGGTGCAACACATTGCAAGTAGCAAAAGAAAAAAAATCACTGGTAATCATTAACAAATACTTAAAAGTACAGTATTATTTGGTTATAGTCGGTACAGCCCTCAGCTCAAAAGGTCTACAAAAAGTCTATTGGCACATAATCTGCTGGGATATTTTGTACATTGCCAATCTGAGATTGTGAGTCCAGGTCCGGTCACGCTACCATTGCATGAGTGACAGTCGTAACCACATCTTGCGTAGTGATGTGTGACAATGTGTGCAGGAGGTGCAGTAGCCAGTGAACCGGCCAGCAACATGGACTCGTACATGCCGGACTACGGGCTGTTCGAGGCCAGCAGGATCGCCTGTCCCGTGCTGCCCCAGTACCACCCCAAACAGCTCATGGAGCTGCTCAACTCCGGCAAGATCCGCTGGGTCAAGGCCATCCTCGCTCATCTGGTCAGGTACACAGATCTGGGCTCTCAGTGTTAGAACTGAATGTTACACCAGACTTTTCATGTTTTTCCTAAAGAAACTGGTAAGGTATGAAAAACAAACTTTTGAGCATCTTTTAATTCGTGGCCACGGACCACTTTCTTTGTTAGCGAAAGTTCAAAAGAAGTGAGCAGTATTGCTACATTACAGGATGTTTGCTAGGCAGCATTTGTATGTGTCATTATGCTATATACTGTTGAAATTTGGCTCATTTAACTCAACAGAATTAACATACAATAGAGTTTTGACAATGTAATCTGGAGAAATTTGTTTCAATATCCGGCACATAAACTAAAGAAATTTGAAACTAGTCCTCTTTATCTAGGTTTGAAATTATATAATAATATTCCACAGTCATTTAAAAAACTTCCCTTATGTATATTTACAAAAAAATTAAAAGAAGCACTTTGTCAAAAAACATATTATAGTGTAAACTTAGTGATACTATTGTGTGTTCCTTGAAGACAGTTTATGATGAAAATGAATAATAAAAATATATCTTAAATATATCTATATAAAAAAAATTGTAAAATGGGTTTAAGCCTTGGATTTAATCAATGTTTGTTATGTTTTATAACGTTTATTATATCAATAAAATATGTATCAAAAGTAATGTTTTAGAACAAGTTTAGTTATGTAGTTTTAATCATTGACTATTTACCAGTTTTTTATTACATTGTGAAAACAGAAAAAGTATTGTACAATAAATAATATTCAATTATAAAATTGAAAAGTCATTCTGGTTCTTCTCAATGAAAAGAAACTTTAAAGTTGAACACAAGTGTAATATTTTGTGCTCAGCAGACACTTTGTAAACCAAAATGCTTGTAACATAGCTCAAAGCATATTATATATATTAAATAATAGATAGGACATAATTTAATTTACAAATCAATGTGAATTAGAGAGTGTCTGAAGTGTGTGTGAAGTAGAGACTGCATAGAGAGTGTGAGTAACAAAATAAAACAATAGAGATTCAATTTGAAGCATCCAGTGTTGCCAAACGGCAGAAATAGAGATGTTGCAAAAATCATTAAAGAGCCTATAAATTTGAGTGAGATATAATCAGTTTCCTTTTACTAAAATTCAAGCTTTTATAAAGAAACAAATTTAAATTTTACAACAACTTAAATGTTGGTTTTCACTGTAAATAATATTAATTTAATGAAATCAACTGTGATAAGTATTTGAGGTATATATTTTAATATCAGGATAAAATCATAGCAATTCCATTAACGCCATTTTGATTAATGTATACAGACTCTAGTTAAACATAGCCTTCTTTTAAACCAGTGACATCTAATCTTTGCAGTTTTCGTAATAAGATTTTTAACTTGTTTTATGCAACTGTAAATGTTGATAAATTTTAACTTCAGTAACTGTATTCCTTCACAAGAAGGTTCCTTCAGCATTTATTTTTCAGCTCAATAAAAAAAGTAAAAATTTAAAAAAGTAAAAAAAGTAAAAAGTAAAAAAAAATTAACTCAACCTGCAGAGAGAGGCTTGTTAACAACTGAAGAAGCATTATAAATAGTCATTGAATATTCATTATGATTGAAATTACAGTTCTGTTTTATTAATTCCATAAATGTAGTTCTTTTACTGTTGTTATATTTAATGACTCTGTTTAACACCACATTGTGTTTGGAGGAAGAGTTTAGTTTAATTCTTGTAACTTTTATCATGCTTTGCTTATTTAATTTCATTAACATCACCATAATAATAGTAAAAATAAAATCTAGGTATTCACCAGCTACACATAAAACATTTGGTCCGTATTACTCCATTTATATTGTTATAATTGATAATAATCTACACTTGGGCAGACGTTTTTCTTTGACTTGTTTAATTTGAAAACAGAATATGTTTCACTGCAAATCAAAATCTTCAAATTTTGACCATATAATTTTTCCTGTATTGTGTACGGGGATAAAGTAAAGTAGTAGTAGTGTTTTACGTTTGAAAACATAAAACGTTTTTGGAACGAACAACTGTGATATGTATATATATTTGCAGGTGTATATCTGGAACATGTAGCGTGCGGCAAGGCGCGGTGGTCTGCACATTCACGGACGAGGAGAACTTGACGAGACAGAGAGGCTGGTCACGCTCACGCACGCTCTCCGTTAGCTATGCTGCTGGTAAATACACCTTTCACAATCCCACTGGCTTTCTTATAGCTGCCATTTACGTGGTATTATGCATGTAAGCTGAAATTCATTGACATTTGCATTCGTAAAGCTACATTACAGTCAATGGAGTTACAATTAAATTATTGCCAGAAAGTATTTGAAACGCAAGTATGCAATGCTTGTTACCTAATAGTGTATAGCTTGATTTTTGTTCTGAATGATGTAGCTGTAGCTAGCTATCAGGTATTTGTAGTTACATTCTTGTCTAGCAAACTAAACCTTTTGTTTCGCAAGTTGTGTACTATGTACTAGTTTAGTTTTGCGTTATTTCCAATAATTATTGTGCCTACAATGTAGTGTTCAACTTGATGATTAGAGATAATCAATACGTATTAGTGAGTACTAAATGTTTCAGACCTGATTCTGATTTTTGTTCAAATTTCCTATTGTAAGTTGTGATGGATCTCAATTTACTGATTAGTGTAATATATATTTACATTTACTGATTAATCATAAATGTATTAATCAGTAGGTGGTGATGCAAATTTTAAATGACTATCTTGCACTTATACCGTGTCACAGTGGCACTGATTGGCTAATTGACTAGTGAAGCCCACATTTCTCAAAAGTGTTTTTATCAATGCTCCTCTAGGCAAGTTAGGTTTGAGTTTTAATGGGGTTTTTCGGTTAATGGAGTTTGTAAATGTCCCTTTAAGATCTGTGTAAATCAGTCAATTCACATTATACTGTGTGTCATGAATAGTTGGTTTGGGAGACAAATTAGCCAAAACTTCTGAGAAAGGTGATTAGAAAGGAAAGAATGTATAGAGTTATTATTGTTTTCACAAGTAAGGGTTGGGAAAAAACTAGAAGAGAAGAGAAGCACACAAATTTGGTTTGGACGTATCATCCCTCTTCCCATTTGCTGTCCGTGGAAATGATGCTTTGTAATGTGTGTTGTGTGTAGGCACCACCAGTCCTCTGGAACAGCGAGGATCCACGACAGCGATACCAGAGGAGTTGACGCTAGACTACGCGGAGATAACATCCATTCCTCCGTTACCTCTGTGGACCCTGCTGGCCGCCGATAAGGAGACACCGACGAAGCCCACCGCAGATGACCAACAGGTAGGTATCTTGGCATACTTAGTTCAACACCACTCCCAGTAACTCATGATATTCCTTATTGTGAGTAGGATAATTATAGACCAATTTCAATCTTAACTGTCTCCAAAAAGTGTTTAAATTTGCCACTATGTTCTGTTCTCTTAGGACAAGAAGCTTATGAATTGCACTTAGTCCTATAAGAACCTTAGTGCTGCTTCCGGAGGAGTGACAGGATGATTAAGGTTGGGGGTAGGGACTGCCTCCTATCGAGATCCATGAGGAAGAATTTAGGGCATTAATCTCAAAAGACATGTCCCCTCAAAAGGAGTGGATGCCAGCTCTCTACGCCTCTCCAGTCAAAAGCAGGCACGGGGTTGGCACACTCATGTTGAGGTTAACAAGAACCTTTCCACTATGTTACTTACTCTCTTTTCCACAATCAAGCAGATTGTTTTATACCTTTCACATTATATCACTAGTATATATTGCACAGTACTGGCTAATAGATACATACAATATAGATCAATATTAATTTTCTTGATCAATGTTACGTTCATCATAATCAGTTAAGGAGAGTCCATGCTGATACCAAGTTAGATAAAATTAGATATTGGACGGTGGAGACTGGATAAGTGTTATTTTTCTATAGGCTAAACTAATTTTATTTGTAAATACATATTTTATCTCATGGTAGTAGAACTTTGACATGTTTATTTGTATGCACATTTTGCACGAGGGTGGTTTTTTCAACCCCTAATCTCATGCCATGATGGCCAGACAAGTGGCAGGTCCACGGTGTGCGCAATAGTCGATTGCGCATATTCCCTGCTACGTTAGTCACTGCCGAGTTCAAGAAGCTAGTTTGTCCTGAGCTGCAATCACATAAACATGGCTGCCTGTATTGATTCTACCGCCAAATGTGAATTGAGGAGTTTTATTCGTTATTCACAAGCAGAATGGAATAAAGCGTTGTTTACGGAGAAAACATTATGAGTAATGGTGTTGTGCATGGATGTTGTGGAAGGTTTAAATGGCTTGGGTTTAAATTGGAACGAGTTTACAAAGTGCTTAGAGAAAACCATAGATTTACAACAAATGATTTTTCTTTAGAATTTCCAGAAGTATCAAGATCTTCTCTTTACTCTATTGTTGCAGAACACTTAAACTAAAATAGATTTTTGCTCTCTTGGTGCTAAAGATGATGATTGACACCCACAAAACTCGCTGAATGTTTTCAGCTTTGACATTCTTTTAATTTGACATTTGGCCATCTTTAAACTTTTGACACCATTCACACACAACACCCTCACTCATAGTGTTTTCTCCATGAACAGGGAAACACAGCACATACTTCGATGGATGACACCTTTACTTTAATTACAGTCATAATACATTTTTTTAATGACAACAAGGTGGACTTGATTATAGATTTTGTCAAATCCAAGTAAAAGATTAAAATTACTTGGGAATTTCAAGTAATCTCTATTTTACTCAGTAGTGGCAGTTTTGCTTGAAGACACTAATATAGTTCCAACCTAAAATACGTTGACATTAAGAAAACTCACCTATTTGTTGTAAATGTTCCAGGATTACAACCAGCTGTTTGATGGCAACGTTCCCATGGAGTCCCTGGACGACTTGCTGGACGAGGACGAGGAGGACGATTCTCTGCGGAGATGTGACAGGAGGCAGTCTGCCAACCCGGACAAACAGTGTACGCTCAGCCACTTCGGTCCAAGACAGGTACTGGCAACAATTTATATATATTTTACTAGGTGTTCGCACCACTCAACACTTGGAGAACTAAACAATTCTAACAATATAGTGTTCAAAGAAATGTGTACAATGTTCAAAAGTTAGAAATTGGAAACCTTCTTCAGCTTTGCACGCCACTAATAAATCCATTAACTTTCCTATAACGCCAAGACAAGTAAAAAAAGTTTCTTTCTTTAAGTTCAAAGCTAATTTTTATTATAACTAAATTATAAAAGATAAAAGCAAAGAATGTACAAAAACAGGGCATTTAATTTAAAATTAGCGTATTTATTGACAAAAATAGGAACTATTTTTAAAACTGTTTATTTGAAATAAATTTTAATTTCATTGTACAATGTAATTAAACTGAAAAGTTTCACTCGTCGGTGGTACTTGTGACAACCGAGAAAGCAATAATACACGCCACGGATATGTTTGGTTATGGCTCTGTAGGAGACGCAAAACTGTCAGAGTTAGACAAAGGGCGCTCAATTCAATTCAATAATATCTTTATTCACACATTCATCAAGAATGGTTACAGAGTCAACACATGCAGTAAAAATTGATGTCATCAAGAAGTAGGTAAACTAGTTTAAAACTATTATAAATGCAAAGAGAAAATATCTTTAAAATTTGATATCAACTAACATTTCTGTAAAATAAAATATATATATGAGGAGAAAATATATGAATGCATATACATACACATACATGTCTTAAATAATAGCATTAACAGAATTAAAAAACTCATTCAAACTATAAATTGTAGAGTTTATCAACAGGCTGTGCAGTCTTTTCTTCAGAGTTTTAGAGTCACATGTTTTGAAGTTTTCTGGAAGCATGTTAAAGAGTCTTGCACCGCTATAGGAAGGCTTCTTGGTGTAAAGGGTTGTTCTATGCGCTGGAAGGGATATATCATTTGCCCGTCTTGTTGTGTAGCTGTTGACGTCACCAACCCTTGGTAATCTTTCTCTTGAGGCGTGGGTGATTACCTCGATGATGTATATGGACACTACTGTGAGTATCTCAAAAGATTTAAAAGCCTCTCTACAAGATTCTTGTGGCTGCAGTCCTGCCATGATCCGCATAACCCGCTTCTGTAATACCAGGACACGATGAAGGTTGCCGGCAGATGAACTTCCCCACAGAGTTATTCCATATCGAACATGTGATTCGAACAGAGCGTGATATGCGGCTTTGAAAGCGATAGAGGTACCAATGGATTTAATCCTCTTCATTGCAAAGATTGCAGAGCTAAGCCTTGAACACAGTTGGTCGGTGTGATTGCTCCCCTCCCCCTGCCGTAGAGTGAAGGTCGTTTATAAATAATTCCTTGGCAACCATGATAAGTACGGAGCGTGCACCGGGTATTTCAAAGACCTTTTGTGAACTAAAAATCTCTCCATAGACATGACCTATAATATCGGATATAACTGTATTTGGCATTTTAATCAAAGTCTACCGTTCTAATATATCCTGTATATGGTGTGGGAAGGGTTAAATCTTCTTATTTAAAAAAAACTAAAGCATTGGTTTTTTTTAACTAAACTCATTATATCTATTGTTTGATCTGTGGTGATCTTGCCTTTAATTGCCTTTCAAACAAATCAACGTGGTTGTTTAGTATCACTTGAAAATTGAGAGTGTTTGAGAGGTCCAAAATCATTGGCAGATTTGAATTTTGCACAAAATGTGTAACGATTTTATGAATTTAAGATGAGTTAAGATGAGCTAATAGCAATAAAAATTTTGAATACTAGGTGCTGTTGAAGAAAAATGTGTATAGGTTATGAATGTGCAGATGTATATACAAACCCCTGAGAATTGTCCAATGATTCCGTGAGACAAGTATTAAAGTGATCATAGAAAACCAGTTTTAAGAGCCAATAATTGGAAATCATCATATGACTTATAAGGATCCAGACAAGAGTTATATGCATGGTTTTGGAATGGGCATTCAGTCTCTACTGCGCATACCTGTATTGTGGATTATGATTCTCAGAATAAAATGTACTTGATGGATTACTCACACCTTAATGCAAGTCGGATATCTAGTACACTTCAGATTTGAGCTATTTTATTGAATTGGAACTTATTTGGTATTAGATGAATTTAGTCCAGAACATGAGTTTTCATGTACAGTCTGGAACTGTGTTATAAAAAATCCAGTAAATCTGTTTAAAATTTGAAGATATTTTAAACTGTCTCTTTTTTAATATACAGCAGTTATGAAGTAGATTTTTAATAATGTTGAAAATGAAAAACAACCCTTTTAACTGTTTAAGCAAAATAGAAGTATTAAAAATTCTACCAAATTGCATTGATTTATTCTATTTAATAACATACCCCTCAGGGTACTTTTTATTCTGTTGCTGGAAAGAGCATTTCTTTTTCTTTTGTAAATTGTAGAATGTCTGCTTTAGCAAACCCAATATAATTAACCCTTCCCGTGCCGTAGACGGATATATTAGAGTGGTAGACTTTGACCAAAACGCCAAATACAGTTATATCCCATATTATCGATTATGTCTCTTGGCGAGTTTTTTAGTTCACAAAAGGCTTTTGAAATTCCCGGTGCACACACAGAGCTTATCGTGGTTATCAAGGAAGTATTTATAAACAACCTTCACTCTGTGGCAGGGGGGGGGGGGGAGCGCCCTTTGTCAAACTCTGACCACCTGCTCGTCAGTTCTGCGTCTCCTACACAGCCATAACCAAACATATCCGTGGCGTGTATTACTGCGCTCTTGGCTGTCACAAGTGTGTGTCTGCTACGTATCCCATTATTATTCTTCATTATGTGATTGTGTTTGTGATTAATTTGAAAATATTGATATAGTTTTATAGTGAAATTGAAATTTATATGAAATAAACTGTTTTGTGAATAGTTCTTTTTTATTTTTATTAATAAATACGCTAATTTTAAGTCAAATGCCCTGTTTTTTTACAATTTTTGCCTTTACCTTTTATAATTTAGCTATAATAAAAATTTGCTTTAAACTTAAAGAAACACAATTTTTTTACTTGTATGGCGTTAAAGGAAAGGTAATGGATTTATTAGTGATGAACAAAGGGTTAACTATACTAGGGCACGACCATTTTGAAAAACCCACAATTTAACTCTTTGTTCATTTTAAGCAGTGAAATATTTTGTACTCATCTTTATTTCTGAAATATTGGATATTTGCACACACCTGATGTTGAGCGATGATATCCAGGGTCGGCTGTTGTCGCGCCTGCTGACCCACACACACCTGCCCGGACTGTCCAGCCTGGACCAGATGCACCTGCTGGCTCTAGCTGACACGGTGTCCACGTGTAACACTGACTTCTCCGAGCGGTTCGCCATCGACGCGGCCAAACACGCCATCGCCAAGGAGAACCTCTCCGGTGTACCCGAGGGCGAGGCCTCGTCAGGTTGGTTACAATCCACATTACTCCTACAACACAATTGTGATTATTTCAATAAATCCCAGAAGTAAGTAATCCGAACATGGTTCAGTCACATAGTTTGTATTACTAGGTTCCTGATGTAGTTAATAAAGGGATAGAAATTGTATTTACAGCATTTTTTTGTTTGAAGTTTGTTTTGGATGATTGTGACACTAATTATCAAAACTGAACTACAGAATACAGGTCACAATAGGTCTGCATTCACCAACCAACCACCTACGACCTGAGTTTGTTTTTTTTATTAAATGCGTTTTTTTTCTTGTCTTGTCTTGGTAGAGTTAGTGAAGTTGACACACAACATGGTGGTTGTGATTCCTCACTTAGGTGTATCACAACGCTCTGGTATGATATGTTTATTTTGACCTAGTTTGTAATTATATGTTAGGTTAGTTATTTACCTGAGGAAGAGATCAGATTGCAGATTTCGTAACGTAATGTTACTGATTCGTTGTATCACTGAACGGTGGCAAATGTCCGGAAAATCCTGTTTCCTTCATAGTATTTTTCTTGTATTAATTGTCTGAAATATACTAATTGTTGATAAAAATAGTTTTAATTCTTTTTATTTAATGGAATAGCCAAGATTTAATTTACTTTTTCAATTTTAGTAATAATTTTGTCAATAATAAAAAAATTATATTTTGGACTAAATCAGGCTAGCTGAAGAATCAACGTGTATTGTATATTTCCAAATGTTTTACTTAAATATGTATTATGATAAATACAGTTTTTATTTCTAGAAACCAAATGAATTAAACAAAAACAACCAAACTACTATAAATCAAAACTATTAAAATTTAGGTTCACTTTCAGTTTAGCTGAACCA
This sequence comes from Homalodisca vitripennis, assembly GCF_021130785.1. Lineage (NCBI taxonomy): Eukaryota > Metazoa > Arthropoda > Insecta > Hemiptera > Cicadellidae > Homalodisca > Homalodisca vitripennis. The sequence continues at coordinate 11,433 of NW_025779549.1, read as the reverse complement.
AAATGGGATTACAATTTAAAGCTAGGTCCATTGAGTACAGTAGTTCAAGGATCAAGTATATATACAACAAATGTACAGACTTGCTAAACATGTATATCTCAGAATTTCAAGCCTTTGATGAATCTGTAAATTGTCAAATAAAATATATGATTTATTTCAATTAATGAAGTTTTTCATTTTGTGTAAGGTTATCTAACAATATGTTCCAGCCAATAAACTACCAGTGTCTTGGTTATAGATTCACTAGATGACTGTGGACTTCGGTTTCTGTTGGCTATGAAGCACTACAACTACTTGCTGCGCTGTCTTCCGCTCGCGCAGAGAGCCAAGTTTCAACGACAGGGTGTGGCCACCAACAATTTGGTTTGGGCGTTTCACTCTGAGAGCGAGGAGGAGCTGTTGGCGCTCGTGCCGTCGTACAGTAAGGGCTCCCCACGCTGGAGCACGCTCAAGGAGCTGGGTGTCGGTTGGTGGCTGAGGAACCATACTCTGCTGCGTACCTGCATGGAGAAGGTACTGTGGTCGGGAATACAGGTGGTGGTTTGTCAATTTTAGTGGATGATATTGAACAAGGTATTCCACAAGGATCAATCTTGAAAACTTACTGTTCATTGTATAAAAATGTGTAATAGGAAAACGTGTATAAACCATTGAAACCTCAACATTTAATTTAACCCATTGCTTACTTATCAAAATTAAAATATTTATACCCTCAGGAACAGTTTTTTTATTTTCTGCAGCGCATAGAAATCACTGACACCTTCAATTTAAAAATCAAAAATATACAAAATATCTGGGTTGTTACGCTGATCAAGAAAATGTCTGCTTATAACCATTATAATACAGAACAAAAACAATGTAAAACTAAACAGACCAGAATCCAGCTGACTTGAACAGCAACAGCTGTCAAAATTGAATAGCGCATCAGACATCTTTAGCTTTTAGTGACAAGTAAAATATAAACTAATGTAAAATGTAATGTGTAAAAGTGAGTACATTAAAAGAAAGTGCGAAATCTGCCGATTACAATTATTTAATTTTTGTTATGATTTGAATGAATATTATTCAAAATATGGCGTAATCAACAGGTGATGTATAATGCGGTGCAAATTACAAATTCAATTTTCAATTCAATTCTATTCAAAACCTTATTTATTTCCAAATAAAGAAATTACAATTCCATAATAGAGTAATATATACTATAGTAATTTTGAATTATGATTAAAACATTAACATTACTTAAAATATAGGAAAAAAGTACCCACATAGGCAAGCCTGTGCGTGGGCACGAGTTGTTGAAAAGATAGGTCGACCCACATTGGCGATAAGTTTTAATCATATATAACTCAGATATGTAGCACACTTAACACACTCACGTACATACATAAATACATAAACCTAGCTCCCATTACAATAGAGCTAAAAAAAAGTAAGTAAAGTAACGGGCATAGGCTAGTAAACAGACATGAGCTTGAAGTAAAAGAAAAAGAAAATCCTATCTGTAATTGGATGCAATAACGTTCTCCGTTGCCTCCCCTCCCAAATCCGTAAGCCAATTAACCAGTAGCTTCTTAAACTCTGCCAGACAAAATGCGTTGTAAATTACGACTTTCCCAGTTCTAGGCTAAAATAAATTATTTCTACTGAAAACCATTAGATATTTTTGTAGTAATTTGTATTCAAATTGAGTACTGAGGAGAAAGTAGAATCATTTGACTTTGTTTTATAGTGAGATATGAACAATGTTACAGGTGGCCAAAGCATCTTATCAGGTGAACCAAGATCCACTGGATGCTGCCATCTTTTACCTGGCGATGAAGAAGAAGTCATTGGTGTGGGCTCTGTTCCGCTCCATGAGAGACGATCGGATGACCTCGTTCTTCGCCAACAATTTTGAGGAGGACAGATGGCGCAAGGCTGCACTAAAGAACGCCTTCGCTCTGCTCGGAAAACAGAGGTTCGAACACGCTGCTGCCTTCTTTCTTCTCGCGGGGGCCCTGAGAGACGCAGTAGAGGTGAGGCAATTCATTTTCTAGGCTGTAGCCGTTTGTCGTTTTATCTTTCCTCGTAAGTTGTGCTCTGCTGATCCGTGTGGATGATAATCTGAATTTCATTTAGTTTGACCAAATAGATTTTGTTGTGGTGTGATCAGGAATATTCTAACTGCCTTGTTGGAAAAATAGATAAAAAACTCAAACATGTTTGTTCAGAAAATTAGTTACGAAATTATGCTCCCAAAAAATCCTAGTATTTAAAGCCATTTAAAAATATTATTTATTATTTTATAATTATTGGATTTTACTTAAGAAGACTGTGTGTTTTTAATGAGGTTTAGTTAACTGAGTAGTAATATAAAAATCTTATCCTGAATTTGCATATTTCTATAGAATTTCTATAGTGTTAGCCATTGTCTTAATCCTGAGGCCCTACTCCTGTTAAAGGATCTAATCCTCTTTTCCCACTCTTTATTGAGAGCTTTGCTGTTGGAGAATGCTAATCCGCAGCCTCGCTCTGGTCCTACCATAAGGGACTCTGTTCCTATTTTTGATAGGGTATCTGATTTTTCATTACCATGAATGTCCTCATGGCCCAGCACCCAACCGAGTGTAACTCTGTTCGTTTTTGCCAGTTCTACCAGAGCATTCTTGCATTCCCAGACTGTTCTCGAATCTAACGTACAAGTGTCAAGTACCTCCAGTGCAGCCTGGCTGTCAGAGAGTATTAAATATTCTGCTCCTTTTGTCCTCACTTGTATGAGTCTTCTGGCGCATGATTCTGTTGCCATGACTTCCGCTTGGAGGACTGTGGCATGTTTTTCCCAGGGCCACAGATAGGTTAACTCCTGGTCCGTATATACAGAATCCTGCCCTAGAGTCAAGGCGTGAACCATCTGTATAGAACTTCTGGACTCCTTTAGAGGCAGGCCTCCTTTTTACTTTTTTATTCCATTTTTCCCTATCTTCAGTATCCAGACGCTTTGTATGGTTTTTCAAAGGAGTATTTCTTAACCATTTTTTTCTGACATGTTACTCAGAAAATTCCTGGGTTATTTCATATGGCCTTTGAGGAGGTAGCCTTAATCACCTTTGTACCAAGAAGCTTCATTGGGCTTAATGCAGCTGTCTTCATCACCTCCTGCCCCAGAGGAATGTATCCCAGGACCACTATTTTTTTAACATAATCACCATACAATTTTAGCCACTTATCATAGTGGTGAACTAGTTTTGAAATTCCAACATTATAAAATTCTGCTGCCAAGGACTTGGGCTGACAATGTAATGCAATAGGTGCTGACAATGTTTGTATGCATTTTCTTGGTGTTTTTGGAGGAGTGTGTGGTAATTTGGTTTTACAATTCACGTGTTTTACCTAAGTCTCTTCTCCTGTAATGATTCGATCGAGCATTGAGTCACCATCTTTTGCGGAAGTGTCCAAAAATGAAGCAGCCATAAACTGATTTTTATGGGTTTCTGTGGTTTCTGTTAAGATTTTTGGTACCCATCTTGCACAAAATTTATGGTAACCTAACTTCTGTGTAACCTAATTTTCCATAATAAACTCCTTGAAATTTGAGGAAAACTAAGTTAGAGTTCTGAAAAATTGTGATTCGGCAGTTTTCTTTAATCTTCTCATATTTTTTTATTTAATATCTTTATTTATATTTTGCACATGAGTACAATAAATAGCGTCACTAAAAATAAGTTACTATAAATAATTATGAGTAAAATCATAATATTGTATAAAATTCTTCAAATGAATAAAATGCCTTTTGAATTAAATACTTTTTTAACATTGATTTGAACTTCTTTATGTCTCGAACACTTGATATTATTTTTGGAATTGATTTTAAAAATTTTATTCCAGCATAAGAAGTTTTTTTTTTATAATACTCCAAATTATGCTTAGGTAATACTAATTCCTTCTTATTTCTAGTGTTATATGTATGATTTTCACAGTGACTCTTGAAACTGGACTGACGAGTCTTAACATACATCACCACATTCTAAAATGTAAAGGCTATGCACTGTTAAAACATTTTAGTTCAGTGAAATGATTTTTAACTGATTCTTCCTTATCAATTTTTAACATTATTCGCAGCTCTTTTTTTTTGCAAGATAAGAATTTTATTAAAATTTTGATTTGTGGTTTCCTCCATACACACCTATTCCATATGCAATATGGGATTGAATGTGGGCATGAAAAGACCATCTTTAAAGCTGATAAGCTGCATAAATAAGACAGTCTTTTAATAGCATATATTCCAGAATTGATACGATTTATCACCTGTTCAATATGCAAATCCCAGCTAAGGTTGTTGTCTATAATTAGTCCTAGAAATTTTGTATTGCGAACTTGACCCAAACAGGAATCATTTAATAAGATATTGGGACTTGAGTGTTTTCTACTTTGTTTGGTACTGAATAGAAATAAAGTTAGTTTTCTCCGTATTTAGAACTAATTTTGTTGTCAATGAAAAATGTTTGTAATTTTGAAAGTTCCAAATACACCGTTATTTCTAATTCAGCTTCTGTTTTGGCAGAAATGATTAAGTTTGAGTCATCTGCAAATAAACAGAGCTGGTTTTTGTTATTTTCAAGAATACTAAGGCACTTTGGCATTTCCCCTTATGTAACAAATAAATAATTAAAGGACCCAAAATAGACCCTTGAGGTACTCCATTTCTTACTATTTGGATGTTAGATTGGAATTTTTTGTAATTTGTTATTTTCCTATGTGAGATTATCTCAACATACTGTTTTTCTATTGGAAAGATATGTTTCAAACCATCTTAGATGGATGTTATTGATTCCTAAATTTTTCAATTTCTCGAGTAAAATGTCATGAGATATGCTATCAAAAGCTTTTGACAGATCCATGAATATTCCTGTTACATTTTCGTTTTTGTCAACTGATTCTATTATAGATTCAGTGAACTCTACCAATGCTGTTATAGTAGATTTATTTTTTCGAAATCCATTGTTGTGCCTTGTCATAAAGATCATTTACCTCTAGATGTTTGACTAACCTATGATACATGGTTCTTTCAAAAATTTTTGAGATTGATGGTAAAATTGAAATTGGACGATAATTTTGAATATCTGTTGCTGAGCCTTTTTTGAAGACTGGGATAACCTTTGAAACTTTTAATTTGTCAGGAAATATGCCTGTAATGAGAGAAGAATTTATTAAATGCAATAATGGTTTACTTAAGGAATGTTTGACAAATTTTATCAATTTCACTGGAACTCCATCATATCCACTAGACGATTTATTTTTGAGAGAGTCAAAAATGTGTATCAATTCTGTTTCAGTCAAGGGCGGGCATTGAAATTTTAATAAAGTGTTACCAGGTTTGTGATTGTCACATTTGTCATATTTTGGCTGTACTGAAGGAAAGATCCTTTAACAGTGCATCTGTCACATTTATAAAATAATCATTAAAGGAGATTGCAATAAGAGATGGATCACTAATAGATGATTCTTTAGTTTTTTAGTACAAGATTGCCTTCACATTTACTTTTATTCTTTTTTGTTTTCTTTATTTATAATTTGCCATGTTGTTTTACTAATATTTTCTGTGTTTTTGATTTTGGTATCAAAATAATTTTTCTTACATTTAGTTAGTTTTGAATTGTATTGTTTAACTTTATTCTTAACTTCATTTTTTTTTAATTATCAGATTTTGTAAGCCTTGACAATTTACTAATCTACTAATCTTACTAGCCTACAATATACGTAAAGACAATTTCATCGGTCACAATGGTTAGCCGACCACTTCGCTCGTCATCATGCACATTAGTTCGGCCATTTTTAAACCTAAAATGCACCACTGAAACACTCCACCTTCAGTAATCATATCGTTCCCATAAACATCCCAGATTAGGCATTCAATTACAATTTTTGTTAATTTTGCTTAACCAGCAAAAACCGTCATACTGACCACACTTCACTATTGTAGAACAATCACAGTAATCTCTCACTAGCACAGCTGGTTAGCCAAACGGAGAAACACGGCCTGATGGCCGCGACAGTCCCTAGCGGCTACAGGGCGTAATGTAATCTACTTTCTAGATAGCTGTTGTAGGTTTGAAAATATTTACGTGACACTCACCATCTGTGCATTATTAATGAAAACAGCTCCACAAATGTTGATAATTTCTTGAAATCTTTCCCGGAGTAGTAAAGAAAGTTCGTTACTGAGCTATTGCCTAGTAACTTTTTCAGTTTCCAAGTGGATATCAGAAAAAAAAGCACAGTAAAAATATGTTACTATAATTACTACTGGCTGGAATAATTGATTGTCAGTTTGAGCCAATAGACTTGGCTATACAGCAGTTCCATTAGGTTAGTTTGGTAATGAGGGCAAAATTAGGTGGTTTATTAACCTTTTGATTTGGTGAAGATAATATTCTTCCTCAAATTCAGTTCAGTCTTTCTATATTATATTAATTTGCATATTATTAGCTAAGCTTTAGTGAAGCGGGGCTGGTAAAATTTAATTTCTATAGTCTGTCCATACATCTCAGAAAAAACTAATCTATAGACGGAAATTGGGCATAAAGTTTCAATTATATATATCAGAAACTCTTGAGATCAATGATGGTGGTGCATGTCACTCCATGGGATTTGACTGAGTGTTAACAAATTTTATTACAATTGTCTTACGGGTAACCATGATAGCAACAACAAAATAGCAGAGTAAATAAATTTTTAAACAAACTGAATCCAATCATTTGAGATTTAAACATATGATTTATTCATAGAGGAAACAGAAAACGTGTGGAAAGTGAATGTTAAAACCCGGCAACAAGATTTCAGCACACTTTTGCGTTGTAGTACCCTCTCTAGCTCACCAGATCTTTTATTATTTGAACACTAGTATGAAACCTAATTTAGTGATCACAAATGCTAATGCATTGCATAGCTAAGTTATATGTTGAAAACAATTTCGTCTGTTGACTTAAAATTTTGTGTGAAACTACATTTTTACATGTACAAGAATGAGTTGTATGATGGTGTCTGTTCAACCATGAAATTTTGATGGGCATCATTGAACGGTATGACTCGGTAGGCTGACACAGTTTTTCTTTTACTTGCCGGAGGGTAAAATTAGGAGTAGGAGTTGCCTCCTGTCAAGACCCCATGAGGAGGGATGATGTGCACTGTCTCGGTCATCTCACCTTGGAAGAAGGAGAGACAAGCTCTGCTCCAGCCTCTTCAGTCAAAGAAGGCAGGGGAGACAATACTATCCATGTGTAGGCTTTAAAAATTCTTTATTATTAAAGAAGCCCCACCCACTCTAACAGTCATCCTCTACATTAAAATCGACCTATAAACCAACTTCTTTATATCAATATCTCATCATTTGCAATTTATGATGTATTTTTACTGGACATCCTTAACCCTATGCACTCAAAGGCAGTATTTATAATTTGTCCTTGGCACTGTATGTCCAGCTCTACTGGCCAAGATGTAGTACGTCCATTGCTCGTAAGGCCAGCATCACTGGCTACTAAAACACAGCAGTTATTTTCTAATATTCTGTTTGTTTTATAATGAATGGTGAGTGCTGAAACCTATCAAGCAGATGTTTTTTAAAGTAATTTTTAGGTAAATTTTAAATTAGCCTATAATTAACTGTGCAAATAAGACGAATGACGCAAAGTGGGCCCATACACTGAAGTGATAGAAAGCTAGAACATTGTACTAGAAAACATGTGCTGACTATTCTTGACTACACATTGGTATGTATTTTTAAAATTTTTATTCTGTAAAAAAATGTAAAAACTGAGAAAAATGCAAAATAGTTCATGTGTGAGTATAACATAACTGTAAATGCCTACTTTATAGTATTTTATTTACAATATATGTATAAGAGTTAAACTTCCCAAATGTATGTTTATCTTTGTATACGGAAGTTTAATTTAAATTAGTTTTTATTTCTTCTTTAAACATTTTAAATTACTACGCAAATAACGCAGAGGGTTATTGAAAAATAATTCTGATCTGAGGAGCCAAATAACAAATATGGCCGCCGAGCTGTCAATGACAGTAGTGTGGCCATCTGTACTGGCCATACGAGTTGCGAGGACAAACTACGGCAAAACTAAAGCGGGCTGTCTGCAACCTTGGTGTGACCAGTGCTGCTGGTCTTTCGAGCACAAAGGGTTAAGGTTGCCCAGATCCAAGTGACACATCAGTGTTTGTTGTGCCCATTTCTACTGTCACATATGAGCCAGCCAGAAATGAACCCTCCTGGGTTTGTGCTTGGCTAGGGCTAGGGCTTGGCTGACTGATCCTGATTACATACAGACCAAGACCAGTCGTGCTGCTGAGTGACACTCATGGGTGTGAATGTCTGTCGACAGGTTTTGTCTCAACAAGCTGGAGGACCTGCAGCTGGCCATGGTGATAACCAGACTGTACGAGGGTGACATGGACTCCACACCACCCAGTCTCAAGAGACTTCTTTACGAGGTAAAATTACTTCATAATAGCTGCGTTTGTAGGCAATTGGGAGCTATGAGTGTGTGTGTGTGTGTGTGTGCTTTTTCTTCTTTTTAGTTTGGTTGGTTCAATTAATAAAAAATACTTGTGGGGTCATAAACATTACACAAAACTACTGTAAATCCAAGTGAAAATGTGTATAAACATAACTGTTAATTACTGGTGCTAAAAACAACAATAAATTGGTATAAATTGGTTACTGCATTGTTTTATAACATCAGGAGTAATTGTATTCTGATTCTGATCAGAATCAGTTTAGAAGCAAAAAGGATTTATTTAAATATTAAAAATAAAAAAGAAATGTGCTATGATAGATGAAGCTATGAATTGAATATAATATAGTTTGTTAAGTGAGACTTATGTATTTAAAACACACAATTGTCTGAAACATTAATATATTTTGAGACATTTTGTAGCATTTTTGTAATTGGAGAACGAAGGCCTTTGTTAACATTTCCATACTTAGTTACACTTTATTTAATTTTTTACGTAAAATTTTATACAAATTCTGTGATCCATTTTTTTTTACAAACGGAAATTGCTGAGTTCATAAAACGTATCAAACCCTTGGCAGCTGACACTGAAAAAATAAACAATAAGTACAGCTGGAAATTTTATTTTACATCGGAAGCATGAGTACCAACATAACACAAAAAAATCTTGACTATCGGACTGACTGTTCAAACACCACAAAACTTAAAAATTCCCATTACTTCTTGGACACACCTCGTATGTCTATGTCAATCAAACTTTTGAATCAAAAGCTTATTACATTCTAATGTTTAGTATTTCTAATTAGATTTTGAGTATACAGACGATCTTGATAAATCAAGTCTCCTCATAAAAAATTATTTTAGATACGAAAGTCTGATTTTTTGTGCAAATCTGTTAAATTTCATCATGCGAAGAGGCTTGTCATAGTTCATGAACAATGTTAGCACTGTATACATACAATGCCTGTTGGTAACTGTAGCTGTAACTGTATGCATATATTGCAGTAGTTAAGTAACATCTAAATCACACACGAAGTTGACAATGGTATTTGATGTGTCCTGCAGGAGGTCCTGGGTTGTGACGCCAAAGGAGAGAACCAGAGCCAGCAGCAGGCACATCCTGACCCGTTCCTGCGCTCCATGGCTCTCTGGATACTCAAGGAGTACACGGGCAGTCTCAACACACTGCTGCTGCAGACCAACGTGGGCAACATGCATCCACTCTACCAGGACGACAAGCAGGAGGGCTCCACAGGTAGATACAATAGCCTTCTTGTAACAGCTTCACCACTGCTCGGTTCAAAGTTTGGAGCATACCCTGTTGTGATACATTATAGCATAGAATGCAAGACAGTGTCTAGTGCAGGCAGCCTATTAACTAATCAAGAGTACAATGATTTCAAACTTTTTTTTAGAAAACTGCCAAGAAAACTATAGGTCTGTAATTAGACATTTATTAATATTCTTTTACTTTGTCTGAAAATGCAGCAAGTAAAACCAGAGTTATCAAAAATAGTAACTGTTCAAAATTACTATTTGCGTAATATCTGACAGTTATATTTTGAAACTATGAAGAGGATACCAGTACAAACGTTGTTTTCAAAATCTAGTGAAATTTTTGACCAGTTTTGCCTTATGCGTTTTCTTGTTTTCAACTGTAATTCAGTAACTGTGTATTTCTTTTAAGATGTTGGGCAAATAAGAAGTCAGAAACAAAAATTGAATGGAATAGCGAAGAAAATTATTAAAGTGTTGATTGGACAGATTCAGATTTTATGAAGTTTTTATTGGGCAGATTCAGGTTTTATGAACTATTGATTGGGCAGATTGGTGTTATGAACTGTTAATTGGGCAGATGTCAGGTTTTAAGATCTGTTTTGTTATTATTTTTTTTAATCATCAACTAATTTTTACTCATCCAGTGTTCTTCTTAAATGGTTAATATCTATATTTGATTTCAACAGTTTGAAAATGAATACACTGTAATAGATTGATGGTGATTTTGTTGCAGCAAATCCAAATGTGTTTAACTTCTACGTGTACCTGCGCACCCACTCCCCTTGGTGATCAGACAGTACCTGGCTGCCTCCTACCAGGACAAGAAGAAACACACTGTGGTGCTCTCTGGGTTTAGCTACGGCATGGAGAACAGCACCAAGCAACAGACTTCGGATAGGCAGGTGAGTGAATGAGGAGTAATTTGTTAGTCAGAACTTTTCTGTTGCTTACGTCAAACAGAGTTTTAAGTTAAATTTTAAAAAGTTTTAATTTTCATTGTGGTGGCTGAGATACAGTTCTCTCAAAAACTGGAATAGTACTAAAACCTTTTTCGTAAGTGATATAGAAGTGACATTTTTCTTGATTTTCCTTGTCAATACAAAATATGAGCCAATACTTCTTGCCCTTAATGCAGGAAGTAGTTTAACACAACTAACATAAAGGGCTTACTTAAGTAGTTAAACACAAGCAATTTTCTTTAGCTGACCCTTGTTTTAAAGCATTTTATGGCAATGGCTAAAAATATAAAGTCCACAAGAATAGTGAATTTTCTGTACTTTTGTCCCCTTTCAACTTCTTTAATATCATGTCACAGTCACAGTATTTAAATAGCGTTGTTATGAATTTGTTCAATCAATTTAGCATTTGTATTGAAATTAAATCAGAGGCTACCTATATTAAATTTAAAATAAAATTCAAAAAGCTTCTCATCAAGAAGGCAATATATTCCTTTAATGAATAAATTGTAATGTAGTAATTATAGAAGTAAGCTAGCCCATAATTAATAGTTACACACACTGCAAGATGTACATATATATATATATATATATATATATTATAAATCCTCAATAAGAAATAGGAAATGATATTAAACAATTTCTATATTTCGGCTTAACCCGTCTTCAGGAAATTAAAAATTATATATATATATATA
>NW_025779548.1:0-57162 GCF_021130785.1 Homalodisca vitripennis | reverse complement strand
GTTTTTTAAAAAAATACGATAATTTACACTTTTAATACTTAATATTTTAATACTAAAACTCGGTAATTAATAAATAGTTGTTAAATGAAATTTAGCTCACGAAATATCTGTTAAATTTCTTGGACATAAATTCCAAATACATTTAGCTGCCTATAAATTTCAAATTAATTCAAATTTTGTTATTTTATTGTTTGAAGATTTTTAATAAGTAAAAATATAGTAACTAGCAGCCTATGTACTCAACGCATAAAATTATGCCCAGCAAAGATGAGTTTTACCTAAATGTACTTATATTTTCCTAAATGTATTTAAATTTTAGTTATATGAAATTTGTTTAATACAACCAAGGAATTAAAATCATGAAATAGTTTTTCAATAACCATATACTCATTTCACTGGGTTTAGGCAATAAGGATATTTTGTAATTGACTCTATTATATGAAATATTCATAAAATAAAAATTCAATATTTTGTAAATTAATAATTGCGTCACTCGCCCGTATACTCAGTCCACCAGTTGTGGTTCGTGTGCACGGATTTTGTGTATAAGTAAATAAACTGCCGGTTTCCTTTATTTGTTGGAAATAAAAACAAAAGATTCTCTAAGTGTTTCATTGAATTACGTAAATGTATTATTAACCTTTGATCTGCATAGTTATATTTAAGGTATTTCGCTAACAAACCTACATGATGTAATACCTTAACTATATTGCCCTAAATTTAACATTAAATTATTATAGGCCTACTCATTTATATGTTTTTCAAGCTTTCAAGCCTTTAATTGCAAGTATTTGATATTAAAGCTATGTACATTCTCTCACAATGTGCCTTTGTTACCTGAGACTCTGACATAATAAGTAAGTAATAAGCCCTCCGATGTCTCAGTTTTACTTTGAGGTATATTCATCCAGAAATCTTCTAAAAGTTCGCATTTTAACATAAAACATACATTTTTTATATGGTTGGTGATGCATTTTTTACGTGATTAGTTATATTACTTTTTTAAATTTAAAAGCACGTTAATGTAGACTAATTATTAGCAAGAGTATGAAATGTCATGATGAATATTATCCCTAGATAATAATGTATAAATATAAATTTAGCACATAACTTGAGGCAGGGAAAAAACATATTATAACTTTATGTTATTGTGTTTTATTCAAACGTTTTGTCTTCTTAGAATGCATGTGTTTGTGTAACAAGAAATGGTTTAAATGTTAGTAGCAGTCGTGACGTCGCAAAGATAAGAAAAGCATATGAGAAACGTGCAAAAGGATACATAACATATTATTTAATATCCATGGAAACAACGTTGGTATATAATTTTATATTTTAGTTAATAATTTGGAAGTGACATGACGCACTGTGTTTAATCTTCGTCCAACTCACAACTAGTCGCAGAAGTAGAGCCAGGAAACAGTATTTGATGGCCAGGACCAGGACCAGGACTTACATGGATGAGGTACTTTCATTACAGTTTATGATCTCCAATATCACTTGTTACCTAAAACAGTTTAGGTCTTAGTTTTAAAACGAATATTTATCACATCATATAGTACCAGAAAAAATTAACATATTATACAGATTTTTTTTCTTAGGTTTATATTATAGTTGAAACATTCTAAGGTACGTTTTGTATATAACTGCTAATTTGTGTTTTGTACTTTATTCATCCTCTCTTTACCCAACACATATAGTGGCGATCGGTGTTCCATTATTTCTGATCTGAAAACAGGTAGTTCTACCTGAAATATCGCTTTTAATTTGTCATGTGTACTACAAAACATTTAACGAAATACATGTTTTTGGATTATGTAACTAATATGAGTACCTACCATATAAACATTTGAATAACACCATATTTTAAAGATTTGTTCTTTTATTAGATTATGGTTGTATGTCTCAATATATTACTGTAAGACTTCTTAGCCTGGAATCTTTATCGATATAAACTTTTAAGCAATTGCTAATTTGTCTATTTACAACAAAAAAACTTGGATTTTTCAGATTTTTGCACTTTTATACTTCTCCTAACATTATTACAGGCCATATAACAGTAATAAAAATATATCAAAACTTGACTCGGACTATTTAAAGTTTAATTCCATTGCCAAAATCTCCTGTATAAGATTTCTCAATGATGGAAACAGTACACAGTATAGATGAATTGTTGGGAAAGGTTATATTATGAATGATTAAATTTTTAAATTAAAATTCATTTCACGTTTATAACATCCATAAATATGGAAATTATATTTAATAGCATAAGATTTCATTGAACATGAAATTATAACGTGTAACTTAATGTTAGTAATAGTCATAAAAAAGCAAGCAAAGGCAAAAACCGAAACAAAGAGAAACGTGTGAAATATACACACTAGTTTACGTATTAATGTTTTTTATCCAAGTAAACAACAAAGGACAGGTATCACAAAGCTTTAGATGAATACAAATGTTTTATTTACACAATTCGTTAAACTTACACCACTTTAGGTTGCAGAAAACGCGACCAGAAACAAGTGCAATGGCCAAAAGCTTGATAAAGGCCAGGACTTTTTTAAATTGTTCAGTTTTAATGTCTAAAGACGTTAGGGCGTGGAAAATATACACCAGTAGTACTATGACGAAGACCAGGATCGAGACAAGGATTTATGGACGACTTATGTACAATTCAAAGATTTTCTTCTAAATATTATTTTTACCCAAACCAATTTACATTCTAGTCTTGCGATTATCAATTAAAGAAAAAAATATTGAAACAATTCCTATGTTATTATAACACATTTTCAGTGAAGAGGAATTTTATTTTTAAGGACTTTTGCAATGAATTTATTTTTCTTGTGTAGTGATACTTAAGTTGATTAACATATAATTATGTTTCATGCGTCAGCAGAAAAAATTTGTTATTTATGGTTTTAAATCCCTTCAGTACTATAAATGTACAGAAAGAATCAGTCTACAATTACATATTCACCAAATCCAAATGTTTTTATTGTCCATTCTCACATAGTTTTTAACAAATGAAAATAGTACTAGGAGAATTATTTACTTCAATTTGACTTAGAGACATTTTTCAGGCATTATATAGTAGTGTAAAAAATTTTAAAAATTGAAAACTAGTGAATTTTAGCTGACCTTGGTTAAAATTCAAAAACGTATTGCGTTAATTTGTTTATACTCAATCATTTCTAAAAACGTTGTTGTGTTCAGATTTGAGGAGAAATTATAGTCTACATCTTTTACTTTATTCAATTAGTTTATGAGATTAACCACCAGAGCTTTCCTTTACTTTACAAGAGATTATAACTTGCCGATTGTGATGAAATGAAAAATGAAAATGAAATGAAAATTCCTTTATTTTAAACAGGCAAAGTTAGGGCCTCATGGCCCTTTCTTACACTTAACCTGTCCGATCAATAATTATTCACAAATATTAACACTAATCTACCTTACTAAATACATTAAATTAAACATTAATCTAAAACACTAAAAAATTATAAATATGATACTTCTAAATAAAAATATAATTATACAATCATAACACAAAATAATATTACAACTTCCATTTTTTGAAATGAATAATATATATGCAGTTTTGACTCACTCACTCACACTCCTCACACACAATGCCAGCACTACACCCACAGACCCCTAGGACGGACCCGCCCCGACCAACCGTTCATGGTACAAACGTCCTCAGTGCCGCCACAAACCGCCGATCTCCCTCAATGGAAGTTATTTCTGGAGGGAGGGAGTTCCACAGACGACAACCCATCACTTGAAAAGATCTATCAAATATTTTGGGCCTTTCATTTTTTCGGCTATTGTTTTTTTCCATCATCTAAGTCATTCATTTAATTTTTAAAATGTCAATATAGATCACGTGCAACATGCAAGTTGCTATAGACTAGTTAACGATATAAACTTATAATTAATAACAATAATAATGACTTAATATATAACAATAAATAATTTAAACGATAACAATAACAATATAAACTTTAAAGGCCTCTGATAAAATACTAAAACTACAGTTAAAACAGTTAAAATACTAAAAACTACGTCACATGCAAGTGCAGATAAAAAAGTACATGCGAGTTAAAAAAAAATTTAAAATCTACTTAAAACTAAGGGCCATGGATGGCACCCCCGCTCTATGGGCTGTATTGTCGCACACCCGTAACATGCTGCACGTATATGTCCCGGCTCCAGCGGATGGCAGTGGAGACACACTTACGGGAGAGGGCCACACTATATTGCCGGGAGACACCTAGTCGGGCCAGGGTCCCCCAATAGGCTTTGTCCCACGCGCCCAGAGAGCCGACAACAAAGGCGTCCACGGTGACATGGAAACCGCCGGCTCGGAGAGTCTGGGCGAGGGGATCATATGCGGCGTATTTCCTCTCCCGTGCGTCAATACTGGACTGCCATCCGTCCTCGTACGGCATGGTGACATCGACCAATTTAATTACTTTACGGTCACGGTCGATGACCACCAAGTCAGGCCGGAGGCGAGCCAAGTTGTCTGGGACAACACGTTCAGGCAGCAGCTGGTCGAGAGGTACCCGCTGGTTCTGGGGCATTCTTAAGGTACGAGAACCAGAGCGAGTGCTTCTTACACTATCATCAGATATAAATTGGAAATAGTTTGAAAAATATTTTGGAAATCCATATTGTAAAATTGAATGAACTAAATTTAGTATTTTTATTGATCGTTGTTCTTTTAATTTCAAAATATTTCCTTGAATATAGTACGGTGTAATGTGTTGGTCTCGTCTCACATCATAAACGTAACGTAAACAGTAGTTTTTCAGTCCTTTGCAGCTTCTCACTAAGTGCTACCGTCATGTCATTCATCACAGAGTTGCAGTAATTGAAGTGTGGAAGTACTAGTGATTTTTGTCAACAGTAGTTTGATCCGTTCATGTAGAAATCTTTGTAAGCGTTTCAGTGAGTGGACAGATGCAAAGACTTTTTTACATATATCCCTCACCGCTTCCGTCCAAGTCAAATTCGAGTTAAATGTCAAACCAAGGTTTTCACTGTTTCGTAGTATGGTAGAGTAGTTCCGTCAATAATTAAGGATTCAATAGTGTTCGGGTCCAAAAAGTTCCGTAAACGAGTGTGGCATATAAGTATTGGTTTGGTTTTTGCATGGTTTAGTGTAAGCCCATGGTTTCCACACCATAAAACAATATTTTTAATGTCGTCATTGATCCTGTTGATGCAGTCATTAATGGAGTTAACGTCAAAGTGCAAGTAGATTTGTAGGTCATCAGCGTACATGTGATACCTGCAGTATTTGAGAACTCTGTGAATGTCATTTACATACAGTACAAAGAGTAGGGGACCCAGGATAGAACCCTGAGGCACCCCACAAGTAACACACCCCCAGTCCGAAGTCATGTCAGCAACCTTGACACACTGCCTTCTTTCTGACAGATATGATCTCAGCCAATTAAGAACATGATCAGAAAACCCTACTACCCTTAATTTAGCTAACAGTAACTTGTGGTTTACGCTGTCGAAAGCTTTAGAAAAATCAAAGAGAGTAAGAATTGTACCCTGTCTATGGTCCATGGCGAGTCGTATGTCATCAGTTACCTTTAGCAGTGCAGTTTCAGTACTGTGGTTTGTGCGAAAACCAGATTGGTAGTCACTTAATATGTTATAGTTAGTCAGATATTCAGTAATTTGACAGTGCAAAATTCTCTCAAGGCCTTTAGATAGTGGCAGGTAGAATACTTATCGGCCTGTAATCCGAGCATGACACTGGAGCTGAGATCTTGTTGAGGGGGAGGACAAGGGCAGACTTCCATTGAAAAGGGAAAACACAGCTTCTTAATGACGTGTTGAAGATTAAAGTAATAATAGGGAGGACAGCAAAGAGGATATTTTTAATGAGGCGTATTGGAATACCGTCATACCCCACAGCATTGCTGCGGATACGGCGTATAGCCCTCAACACGTCACCCTGTATCACTGGCTTAAAAGTAAAGTCAGGATAATTTCGCCTATGATCAGGTAAGTTATGAAGATAGGTTAAGTAGTCATTCACTTGACCTTGGTCGATAGTTGGACTACAAGAAGTGAAAAAGGTATTTAATTTATTCAATGGGATATGGACCTGATGCGATTCACGTTGCTTTCCCACCCCAAGGCTTTTAACCTTTCTCCATAAGTCGCTTGACGACTGTTTTCTATTCTCAAAAAGACTTCGCGTGTATCTCAGTCTGGAATTGCGTAGAAGCTGCTTAAGATCTTGGGAAGCATAAGTATAAGATCTTGGGAGCGCCTCGCTCTCCTGTACAGACTGTCGCGATGTGCCATCAGACTGAGAATTTCGTTTGTCATCCAGGGCACTGGACGCCTTTTACTAATACGCTTTGTCACTATAGGTGCATGTTTGTCATAAACACCCATGATGGTTTTATTAAAATAATCCACCATATCATCTACAGATTCAAGGTTTTCAAGGTTTTGCCATGAAATCATCAAAATATCAGACATAAACGCAGCCTCATCCATATTTTTAAAGTCTCTGTATTTTATGAATCTAACCTGAGTCTTAGGTATATTTACAAAATAAACACAATATATTAGGTCATGCTTTGATATGGCAGGGACTGGAAGTTGCCCATGAAGGACGATATGCTGAAACAACCATAAGGTCAAGGAGAGTGTCAGATCCGGCAGTGTGTTTGTGTCGGTTCCAGTGGCAGTATTGTCAGATTACAGGAATCGAGAATAGAAGTCAGTTGTCTATAGTCATAGTCGTGATTGTTTTTCAGTAAATCAGTATTGAAGTCGCCCATGATCAATATTCGACTATATCCATGCATAAGTTGCAAGAGAGCATTTTCAAAGTCTGCCAGATGACCAGTCCTGGGCGGGCGATAACACACTCCCAGTAATAGTACATCCGAACCAGACAAGCCAATTTCAATGAAAATGAATTCGGGCCCAGCCGAGTACTCAGATGGAGATAACGCAAGCTGTTTACATCTCAAGCCCTCCCGGACATAAACCGCAACACCTCCACCTGTCTTTTCCAGTCTGTCGTTCCGCTGCAGAGTATATCCGGGAAGGGCCACCTCACTTATGCGAATACTCGGCTTGAGCCACGTCTCCGAAATGCCAATCAGATCAAAATTTTGAGGCCGAAATATTTCTCTGATCTCATCAATATGCCCCCTCAGCGACTGAGCATTAATATGTGCGGCTTTCAAGTGTCTAGGGTAAGGCGCTAAGGAGCTAGATAAGATATCAGCTGTGGAGGGATGAGGCGGGGAGGGTGGGGGACCGGTCGGTCGGTGCGGCGACAGCTGTGCGGACCCGCTATTCCTGGGTCCACAGTCCACGGTGGCGCGACACGCCCGCCCCGGCCCGCGGCCGCGGCACTGACATACCTACACACACTCACACACACACTCATCCACTCAATAATGCTCCTAACTATTTTCACCTGAGCCAAAACACAGTTACATGCTGTACGGCTCCTTGTGCGAAAATAAAATAAAATAGGGGTGCAATAATAAAATAATCATAACAATGGAATACAATAATAAAATGCTGTATAAAACTAAAGGCTTATAAATTTATATAATTAATTAAAATATGAATACGAAATAAAAATATACTAACAAAATAAAGAATATTTGTACTGACATTAATGAAAAAAGAAAAACAAAAGTTATTTTCCCATGTAGAAGTGTTGATAATGTTTTCTATTTAAAATCATTAATGGTTTATAACATGCTTTTTTTCTTTATTCTATTCAAAACCGAGTGCAATGTGAAACACAATATAAAGTAATAAACACGTAAATTAATATATATACATACAAACATACATACATAATAAAAAAGGAAAAAAAACTCAAGCCTTACTTTACATATAGAAAACAAAAATCATAATAAATTATAAATAGTTTTTAAATTTAAAAAAATGAAATACTTCTAATTCAAGCTACTTTAAATAAATATATTACTTTACGTCCGCCAACCTTGTAGCCTTGCCCCTATGTCCACGGCTGTCCACCCACATCACTCGGCCGTCGCTGGTCCAGCAGCTGCGCAGCCCATGGACTTCGACCGCCCGCCGGTACACCTCTTGGCGGTGCGCCTGAATTAGCACCCCCTGGACATAGCACCCCCTCGCTACTGACGTCATTTTGACGTCACGAAAGGGGGTGCTAAATCAGCACAGTGGCCGTGTCCAGGCCCTGAATAAGCACCCCCTTCGAATACGGGGGTCCTAATTCAGCGCCTTGACCGTGTTCATGTGCTGATTTAGCACCCCCTTCGAATAGGGGGGTCCTAATTCAGCGCCTTGACCGTGTTCATGTGCTGATTTAGCACCCCCTTGAATCTGGTGGCTGCTAAATCAGCACCTATACCTTATTGATGAAATGAATAATTACCCCAGTGGAATAGAATAATAAACGTTTAACCATATTCCGATTTATTTTTCAAGAAAATAAAGTAATAAAATTATTTAAATTTATATATATATATATATAGAAATATTATATATATATATATATATATACATAAATATATATATATAAAAAACAAACAGTTCATTACCAATTGTAAAAATACTATGCATCAAATATACTTAAGTGAAAAACTAGGTTCTAGGCATTCAAATACAGCTTTATTTTAAAGCAAAATTTATTTGAAACCATGGTACGAACAACGCAGAGGAACTGATATTGTTTAAATCCGGCATGTGTAATAAATATAAATGGTCAGAGATTATATCAACCTATTACCACTTTAAAAACAATTATTTATTTATTTTAATTTTTCGAATACCAATCAAAAGCGGGAAAATTTAGAAATTGTAATTTTGCGACGGCTAAGGGCCAATTATTACTTTTAAGGACGTATTATACTATTTAAACTGAATAATATAATTCAAACACACTTGACAAACAATTTCAATATTATTTTATATATACAAGAATCAATATCATTCAGTTATATCCATATCAGTTAGTTCAACTATAATAAAAAAATATAAAAAAACCCTAAAAACAATGTTAAACACGTAGAAATAAAATACTACCATATTTTCAAAAGCGTTATTGCTTAGGTCAAAACACATTTATATACTGAGTATTATGGATCTATGTTGCTTAATATCCTCTCTGTCGGTTAGTGTGTATTCGGACATGAGGTCATACAAGGAATTCCCCGGGGGTGGGGTTAACGTTACCAAGGGTTAAGACATCAGGGGTCATCTGGTCATACTGGGAACTTCCCAAAGGGGCGTTAAGAGATTTGGTGATTGGTAAAATTCGGACATGAGGTCATGCCAGGAAATTCCCTGGGGGGGGGTTTAATATTACCGGGGGAGGGTTCACACTTCAGGGGGTTTTATGTACTCAGGAGGTTATCTGGTCATACCAGGAAATCCCGGGGGGGTTAATGTTACCGGGGTTAATGACACACCCCAGGCCCCATTTTGGGGTGTTGGCCCAAATTCGGGGATAAGCGGAAAACGGAATAGTATTAGACCTATTTTATTGAATTTTCCAGTTTTAATCAAAGTTTTGACTCTAAGGCCATTTTGTGACTTAACCGTTAGAGATACGACAAAAGGTGACTGGACCTTTCTTGTCGGAAATTTAATTTTGTGTTCCGATTGTGACCTCAGATTTGATCTACGACCTATGGGTTAGTCGGTACAAACGTTTGGGATAAAAGTCTGCACCGGTCAGCTGTTGTGTAAACAGATTTAGTGTAAATAAATTAAAAACTGCCTTTATCAGATTATTAAGTTGATCAGGGGGTTTAATTTAATCAGGAGTTCATCAACCAAGAACTTCCCGGGAGAGGGGGTTTACGTTCTTGGGGGTTAAAGAACGCGTGGTACTTTTCTAGTAAATTTGTGTCTGGGCACGAGGAATTTTTATCAAAATAAAACGTTGATCAGGGGGTTTAAATTACTCCGGAAATTATCATTCCACGCCAGAGTTTTGACAATGAACTAATATTTCGTAAAATAAAAAATTAAAAAAAAAAAAAAAAAAAAACCACTCTGTCCCTATCTACTATTGAAGCTTCACTAACGCTCAGCCAACTCCCTCCCGATGTGGAGGGGGGTTTTAGTCACTCGTTAACGTAGTAATACAAGGTCAATATGGAACCAGCATGAATCGCACTAATTATAGTTGCAAAATGTAAAACACCTAAAAGTGACGACAAAGAATTAGCCATTTAGAGCATTTATCAGGCTTACGGAAAGATAAACGATAGAAAGCTGCTGGGCCTTTTTTGTAGATCCTATCAATAGCTACTTACAAAAAGTTTTACATTTAAGCTAGGGCTAACGGTTCGGCCACTATCGAGCACGAAAAGTAAGTTTTTAATTGAAATTTTCAATATAATCACGTTTTACGGCTAAATCATGGAAGATAGAGTAAAAGGTCACTGAAACTTTTGTGTAGATCGCATTATTTTGTATTACAATAACATTTTTAATCTGGGCTAGAACTAACATTTTGTCTGAAATAGAGCCCAGAAAGCAAAATCTCACTTAAAACTCAAAACATCTAAACTTTAAAAACGCGTTATGCGGCCAAACCGTTGAGGATAGGGCAAAAATGTTACTGAACTGTTTTTGTAGGTCACGTGATTTCCTAAATCGTAGTGAAAATTGTTTTTGAGCTACGACCAACCGTTTTAGCCGCTATCAAGCCCGGAATGTAAATTTGTAGGCGAAAATTTCAAAATATTGTCACTTAATCGCGTTTTACGGTCAAACTAATGGAGATATAGTAAAAAGTTACTTAACCTTTTTTGTAGAGCATATTATTTCCTAAATCTAACCTTTGTTTTATTTTGACCTCCGACCAATTGTTTCGCCGCTATTGACCCCAAAAACAAAGTTTTCACGTGAAAATTACAAAAAAATTGCACATAATCACGTTTTTTCGGCCAAACCAATGGAGATAGGGCAAAAAGTCACTAGACCTTTTCTGTAGATCGCGTAATTTTCTAATTTGATGGGTCAATCAGATTGCTACGATCTCTGGTTTAGTCGGTACAACGCTTGGGATAAAAGTCTGCACTGGTCAGCTGTTGTGTAAACAGATTTAGTGTAAATAAATTAAAAACTACCTTTATCAGATTATTAAGTTGATCAGGGGGTTTAATTTAATCAGGAG
Source organism: Homalodisca vitripennis (assembly GCF_021130785.1). Taxonomy (NCBI): domain Eukaryota; kingdom Metazoa; phylum Arthropoda; class Insecta; order Hemiptera; family Cicadellidae; genus Homalodisca; species Homalodisca vitripennis. Next base: position 45,986 of record NW_025779548.1, on the reverse strand, counting down.
TTCTTCAACCAGGAAATTCCCGGGAGGGGGGGGGTTTATGTTCTCGAGGGTTAAAGAACGCGTGGTACTTTTCTAGTAAATTTGTGTCTTGGCACGAGGAATTTTTAGCAAAATAAAACGTTGATCAGGGGGTTTAAATTACTTCGGAAATTATCATTCCACGCCAGAGTTTTGACAATAAACTAATATTTCATAAAATTAAAAAAAAAAAAAAACCACTCGGTCCCTATCTACTATTTAAGCTTCACTAACGCTCAGCCAACTCCCGATGTGGAGGTGGGTTTTAGTCACTCGTTAACGTAGTAATACCAGGTCAATATTGAACCAGCATGAATCGCACTAATTATAGTTGCAAAATTTAAAACCCCTAAAATTGACGACAAAGAATTTGCCTTTTAGAGCATTTACCAGGCTTACGGAAAGATAAACGCTATAAAGCTGCTGAACCTTATTTGTAGATCCTATCAATAGCTAGTTACAAAAAATTTTACATTTAAGCTAGGGCCAACGGTTCGGCCATAATCGAGCCCCGAAGGTAAGTTTTTAAGTGAAATATTCAACATAATCACGTTTTACGGCTAAACCATGGAAGATAGGGTAACAGACCACTAGACCTTTTTTGTAGATTGTATTATTTTGTATTAAAATAAATTTTTTAATTTGCCCTAAACCTAAGGTTTTGTCTGCAATGGAGCCCAGAAAACAATATCTCACGTAAAACTTGAAAAATCGATACTTTAAAACGCGTAATGCGGCCAAACCATTGGGGATAGGGCAAAATGTCATTGGACCTTTTTTGTAGATCGCGCTGTTTTCTAAATCTTAATGGGAATTTGTTGAGCTACGACCAACAGTTTAAAACGCTATCGAGCCCGGAAGGTAAATTTTTAGGCGAAACTTTCCAATTATTTTCACTAAATCGCATTTTGCGGCCAAACCAGTGGAGATAGAGTAAAAAGTCAATTTACCTGTTTTTGTAGATCACTTTATTTCCTAAATGTAACCTTTGTTTTATTTTGGCTTCCGACCAATGGTTTCGCCGCTATCGACCCCCAAAACAAAAGTTTCACGTAAAAATTACAAAAAAATTGCACATAATCACGTTTTTTCGGCCGAACCACTGGAGGTAGAGCAAAAAGTTACTAGACCTTTTCTGTAGATCGCGCAATTTGCTAATTTGATGGGTCAATCAGATTTGAGCTACGACCTACCGTTCGGCCACTATCAGGCTCGAAACTTTATTTTAAGCAAAAAAAATCTTTGGAATGTCTAACATTCCCGCGTTTTGTCGCTTAACCACACGAGATAGGACAAAAAGTCACTGGACCTTTTTTGTAGTTCACTTCATTCCTGACTAACGATTTTTCGTCAGATCGAAGCTAGCTCCAACGGTTCACCCGCTATCAGGCTTACAAGAAATGCCTGCAGGGGTAAAGAATGCGCGATTTTTTAGGAATTTTTTTGAGGGGTTTTAAGAGTAAAAAAGTCCGGTTTTCAGACTTTTCCCTCCGGGTCATATTGTGAAAGGTACCTGCGTGCCAAATTTCAAGTTTCCAGCACTTCTAGAACTATGTTAGAATTTGTATCTATATATCAGTCAGTGAGTCAGTTACACATGCGGCTGTATAGTATATTAGATATATATATATATATATATATATATATATATATATATATATATATATATATATATATATATATAGAAATATTATATATATACATAAATATATATATATATATAAAAAACAAACAGTTCATTACCAATTGTAAAAATACTATGCATCAAATATACTTAAGTGAAAAACTAGGTTCTAGGCATTCAAATACAGCTTTATTTTAAAGCAAAATTTATTTTGAAACCATGGTACGAACAACGCAGAGGAACTGATATTGTTTAAATCCGGCATGTGTAATAAATATAAATGGTCAGAGATTATATCAACCTATTACCACTTTAAAAACAATTATTTATTTATTTTAATTTTTCGAATACCAATCAAAAGCGGGAAAATTTAGAAATTGTAATTTTGCGACGGCTAAGGGCCAATTATTACTTTTAAGGACGTATTATACTATTTAAACTGAATAATATAATTCAAACACACTTGACAAACAATTTCAATATTATTTTATATATACAAGAATCAATATCATTCAGTTATATCCATATCAGTTAGTTCAACTATAATAAAAAAATATAAAAAACCCTAAAAACAATGTTAAACACGTAGAAATAAAATACTACCATATTTTCAAAAGCGTTATTGCTTAGGTCAAAACACATTTATATACTGAGTATTATGGATCTATGTTGCTTAATATCCTCTCTGTCGGTTAGTGTGCGTTTTTGGTTGTTGTTAAGAATGGAATATCTTAAAACCTAATAAATTTAAGCCTACAAAGACTTGGTCAAAATTTTATGGCTAAACATATATTGTGATGTTATCTTTAATACTTTCAAAATAGTGGCTATTAAAATATTTTACCTTATAACTTCTTAAAATCTGCAATTTTTCTAAAATATTGCAAGAAAATGAATTTGAGAGGGTTCTATCACAAATCTAATGGCCAAATATATAAAATATCATATGCACAGATTTACTGAAACAAAACACTGTCAAACATTGAGGTTCTCTGCGAGTAGGTCACAATACAAAAATCGAGTAAACGGCAGCTCCCGAATATCTTGTGCTAATTGTGCTTACATCTTAGTTCCTTCATTTGAAGTGTACAGGAAATTCATTAATATATGTTGCCAAGCAACTTTTTGTCTAATAAATTAAAATCTACTAGAGATATTGCAAATTGATCAACAATAAACAACTTTATGAACAATGAAGGACAAAAGCAAACGTCTTAATTAACAATAATAGAATGTTTTATTTATCATAAAGCTTAAATTTATTCACAATATATGTTAAAAAACTAAAAAAGGTGACTGGATTATCTGTTGTATATTAAGAATGATAAATAACAAGAAAAATCGTACAGTAAGTTAATATTCAGAAAATAATGCTTTTATAGATGAAAAAATCAAAGATAAGCGGTTTTTATTGGAAATACATCTTATTGTCGCTTGATTAAATTTTTGTAAATAAATATGTCCTAAAACAACAGATATTAAAATAAATTCATTACACATCAAATATATGTTTCTATTCTATCCTTAGATAGGCCTGAAACATGTATTTCAAATGTTTCGCGTAATAAATGACAAAAATAAAAAAATAGGGATAAGATACTCTTAAGCTGCTGTTAATTTATTTTCACGAACCGTGTTTTTCACAGTAAACTTTCTCTTAATGAGTTATTTATTATTAGTTTGAAATAGTATTTGAGTAATTAGAAGTGTGATACAATCCACGATCAGATTTATGTATTCTTGTATTTTAAGACATTCAAAGTTAATCAGATTTAATGACCGCCATTTCGAAAGTATTAATGAATATTTTTATAACTGGCCTTGTTACCATAAATATTTGTTCCAAATTAGGTAGGATTTATTTATTCGTTTTAAGATATTGAAGCGAATTTATCTATAAAAACACATACAGACTAATGGATAGGAAACTAAGCACCGAAGATCTATTTCCATATTCTGAAATGCGTTTGCCATGTCCTGAGCAGTTGCGGTATATAGGACTTGTCCGTAGAATTACAGCACACTCTGTATATAAAATTATTATACAGTGTTCCACAACCTCTACCAATATTTTCAGACATTATTCACGGACCAAAGGCAAAAACAATCATATTCACCTTTCTAAAACTCAACAATTACTCCAATAGCCACAATTTTGTTTTGTTTTTGTCTTTTTTTACTTTACTATTTATATTTGATGGATTGTTTGGGTTAAAATTTGTATATACCTTTATAACCTTAAGGCCTAATTACATCAAAGATTTAAATTTCTTACAAGCTTTATTTTCAAAATAGTGATTTCTAAAAAATCTTTAAGCGTAAATACCTTAAAACCGATATATGGTAAAAATGTCTCAATTATTACACAATTTAATTAAAAATCCAACGATACCAAGTTTTAAAAAATTGGTTGTGAAATAAGGGAGAAATAAGGGAGTTTGTTTTTTTTAACCAATTACCAAAACAATATCCGCCTTTATTATATGACAGCACTGAATGTGGGTTGCAACAATCAGCTGTTTTGATTTTAGCACCTCTAATCAGGTGATTTTAACATTACATTGCTGAACTGTGGTCATAGTATCCTTAATTATTTCTGAACATATGTTTCTTTTGATTAAGACGCCAGAAAAAAAACACTCTAATACATGTTGATTACCTAGACCAATAATTAAAATAGTAGTTATTGTAGCTCTTTACTGTTGATATTTCTATTTAATATATTGTTTTTTAAATGAAAGACCTCAGACTTACTTCTGACCCTTAACTTGTAAATGTATACGGAGTATGTAGATATGCTATTGATTACGGTGGTAAACGTAGATGCTTAAATGTACCAGTAAAGATTGCTATTTGTTGCAGTTGTTAAGTTTGTTCTAACCGAGGTTTGAAGACTTTGTTCCACCCGGAAAATAAAACATTAAAAAACATAAAAGTTTATTGTATACAAAATGAAATATTATGTATTTTTGTATAGTATGTTTTTATTATTAATGAAGTAACGTTTATGCTTCTATACATCTGTTGACTACCTAGTTTACAAATCAGTTATAAACATTACAACAAATTGAAAATTAGAGAGTAACAACATTCATTACACTTTCTAATATAAATAGTCTTAAAATAAAAGTACAACTAAGCTCAAGTGTAATTTAAAATTTTACCTTTTTTATACGCTTTATTAAAGACTTCACTGAGATTTCACTCTTCTTTTTACAATATTCTAAGAATGTTCATCCTTAAGTTTGACACTTCTAGATACATGGGGTTAGAAGTGCACGTGTGAATAATGTAACACACAATAGTGATTCTTTAACTGCATACAAAAAGGCGATGATTTTCAGTTTTTGCCCATACATCATTACCGTATTCTAGTTTATTTTTTCTCTTTACTCGTGTAAAATTATCCGTTACCTAGAGAGTATAATATGCCACACTTTGGGCCTGTACACTCAAACATTATTTGATTTCTTCTTACATTTTTTACGAAATTTAATCTAACAAATTCACTATACATAATAAGTTCTGTATTAATATAGGAATAAAAACTGAGAATAACATTGATATTATTACTCGACCACTCGATGCGGCCAGATCAGTTTTGGACAGTAGGGTCGGTAGTGCACGGACGGGTTTCGTCAGCTTTGTCAACATTATGTGTGGACCTACAGTCCTACAATCGATATTTGCAGGTTGATTTTACTCTGTATATTTCATATTTGGTAAACGGCCGATATATAACGAGCAACGAAAAATAAGGAGTTTCAAGTTTTTATATGTTTACTAGCTGATACCCACCCCTTCGTACGGAATTTTTGTAGAATAACTGGTACGTCATAGACATCTCCTTCATGTCTTTAAAAAAATGGCATACTACTGATGAAATAAATTATGGTCATTGGAAGATATTCCAATTTTAATTTCAATGCGACATTCCATGATTTTTTTAACTGATGTTCTAAAGTAATTACAAATCACGATCCCTCCTTTCCTATAGTAATGTAGGTAATAAAAGACTTATGTTCCACATTTGAAAATAGGGTTACTCATAAAAGGAGCAACAAAACATATATGTGAAAATATTTTACATGAAATAGTTGATAGCACTTAATATAAAAGTCTCAATATGAATTATATTATTCATTCTCGTACTATGACACTAATAATATTATCATCGATACCGTTAGAAAAAGTAATATAATCGAGGGTATAAACCCTTTACCAGGGGAATATATCTGCTACAGGTAAGATGGACAGAAGTAGACTAAACATTTTTTTTTAATATTAACTAGTTAGGAAGAAACCTTTGCGGATTAATATACTTCAACCTTAGCTACCAATGCCTCATCCATAAGTTTTTTATCAAAGTGTTAAGTTCATAAACTAATAATGCATCTTCCATCTTCAAGTTGTAGCCTCATGTGAAATATACCTTTCTTCCGACTCAGCCGGAAGGGATATTTTGTATTTGATGTTTCTATATATTCCTTTAATTATGAAGAATAGTCAGGCATGATTCTATAGAGAATATTTTACACGTAAGCAATAGTAATACTTATGGGCGTAACCTGGAGATATTTTTGTAAGTGCCATTCTACGGATTTTTATGTAGTGTTAAGTCTATGGAGCTGTTCCATTGTGCAGATAATTCACGGTACGCCTATTAGTGCATAAGATAATAAATTATAATCTAGGTTTTTACTGCAGATGGTTACGAGTAATTATTTAAGGGCAGGTACTGAAAAATTATTTCTGTAATAAATGGCAAGTCAAAAACTGTAATTTTCATGCTTCATTTGTTTAATTCCAAAAAACTAATTTTGAAATTTAATTAAAATTAAATATGAAACTAAAATGCTGCAAAGAAAAATTCTATACTGTGTCAGTGAACTATTTTGCCTAAAATACTAGCCTAAATTGTTTACAAAATTATATTAGTTTTTTTTTTAATTTTAGTTAATTAAACTAAAAAAAGAACACTCAATTTCTGTGAAGCTATTAAATGAAATAAACAGTTTAATTATGGATTCATATACAAATAAAATCGTTTTTAATTATATCTAGAAACATGTTTAATTGAGTTTTCACGATTGGATTAAGCTTGAACTGTTAATGGTCAGTGAATACCTTTAACTAGACTATGAGTAGATTTTCCATTGGTATGGATGCCCAGTACGCAATTCCTGTACAATAAAAATGACACAGCATAGATACTAAACTGATTGTGTATAAAAACCATAATCAAATTACATTTTACCTGCCGTAATATTCCAGAAATCGACTCAAAAATAGCTTTTACTTTCAGAAAAATGTACAACTGTAGATACAGCCGTAAATATCTTATATTCAAGAGGAAAACGAATGATGGTATTTTTATAGTATTCTAATAAGTTGATATGAAAGAACTTAATATACAACAAGACAAATCTTATATCTCAAAAGAATGAATCCATACATCTAAATTAAGACAGCTAATTAAAATTAAAAACAAAAGCAGCATTTATCATAGTTTTAATTTCTCTCTAATTACTGTATACTCGTAATTAAAAAAACGTGAAGGGAAAAGAGCCTACATGGGCTTTAATGATCTGTTCGTAGAGAATGTTATGTATTTTTAAATATATATTCAGCAGTGCGTTAATTAATTTTTACAAACGTATTAACTGAAAGAATCATCTGAAATAGAATAAATGAAGGATATGATTTAATTAATTATTGTAATAGGTGATATTTAGAAAAGTAAGAAAGCAAAGTCATGAGTGAAAATTGTTACAAAAATATGACAATGCGTGTGAGAGGGAGGAGTGATAAGGTCTATTATCCTTGTTAGTCGGAGCATCATTATGTAATATTAAGTCTACGGTAATTTTGAAGTGAAAATAGGCATATTTGATTATTATATTGTTTATCTGAAATTGCAAAACAATCGTAGATAGTAGCTTATAAGTGGCAGCGTAACGAAAATCCAGATAAGAACTATTATATTTATGATTAAATTGAATATGTAAAAGATATATATCCTTTTTGCTAGTTGAATGCTAGGGGGTGCTAATTCAGTGACTGAGCCACGTCCATGCGCTGAATAAGCACCCCCTTGGAACAGGGGGGTGTTAATTCAGGGCTTCGACCATGTCCATGCGCTGAATAAGCACCCCCTTGTAGTCGGGGGGTGCTAATTCAGTGCCTGGTCCGTGTCCGTGCGCTGAATTAGCACCCCCCTGCCGTGACGTCAGAGCCCGAGGGGGTGCTTATTCCAGGGGGTGCTAAAGCAGCGTCCTGAATTAGCACCCCCTGGACATAGCACCCCCTCGCTACTGACGTCATTTTGACGTCACGAAAGGGGGTGCTAAATCAGCACAGTGGCCGTGTCCAGGCCCTGAATAAGCACCCCCTTCGAATACGGGGGTCCTAATTCAGGCGCCTTGACCGTGTTCATGTGCTGATTTAGCACCCCCTTCGAATAGGGGGGTCCTAATTCAGCGCCTTGACCGTGTTCATGTGCTGATTTAGCACCCCCTTGAATCTGGTGGCTGCTAAATCAGCACCTATACCTTATTGATGAAATGAATAATTACCCCAGTGGAATAGAATAATAAACGTTTTAACCATATTCCGATTTATTTTTCAAGAAAATAAAGTAATAAAATTATTTAAATTTATATATATATATATATATAGAAATATTATATATATATATATATACATAAATATATATATATATAAAAAACAAAACAGTTCATTACCAATTGTAAAAATACTATGCATCAAATATACTTAAGTGAAAAACTAGGTTCTAGGCATTCAAATACAGCTTTATTTTAAAGCAAAATTTATTTGAAACCATGGTACGAACAACGCAGAGGAACTGATATTGTTTAAATCCGGCATGTGTAATAAATATAAATGGTCAGAGATTATATCAACCTATTACCACTTTAAAAACAATTATTTATTTATTTTAATTTTTCGAATACCAATCAAAAGCGGGAAAATTTAGAAATTGTAATTTTGCGACGGCTAAGGGCCAATTATTACTTTTAAGGACGTATTATACTATTTAAACTGAATAATATAATTCAAACACACTTGACAAACAATTTCAATATTATTTTATATATACAAGAATCAATATCATTCAGTTATATCCATATCAGTTAGTTCAACTATAATAAAAAAATATAAAAAACCCTAAAAACAATGTTAAACACGTAGAAATAAAATACTACCATATTTTCAAAAGCGTTATTGCTTAGGTCAAAACACATTTATATACTGAGTATTATGGATCTATGTTGCTTAATATCCTCTCTGTCGGTTAGTGTGCGTTTTTGGTTGTTGTTAAGAATGGAATATCTTAAAACCTAATAAATTTAAGCCTACAAAGACTTGGTCAAAATTTTATGGCTAAACATATATTGTGATGTTATCTTTAATACTTTCAAAATAGTGGCTATTAAAATATTTTACCTTATAACTTCTTAAAATCTGCAATTTTTCTAAAATATTGCAAGAAAATGAATTTGAGAGGGTTCTATCACAAATCTAATGGCCAAATATATAAAATATCATATGCACAGATTTACTGAAACAAAACACTGTCAAACATTGAGGTTCTCTGCGAGTAGGTCACAATACAAAAATCGAGTAAACGGCAGCTCCCGAATATCTTGTGCTAATTGTGCTTACATCTTAGTTCCTTCATTTGAAGTGTACAGGAAATTCATTAATATATGTTGCCAAGCAACTTTTTGTCTAATAAATTAAAATCTACTAGAGATATTGCAAATTGATCAACAATAAACAACTTTATGAACAATGAAGGACAAAAGCAAACGTCTTAATTAACAATAATAGAATGTTTTATTTATCATAAAGCTTAAATTTATTCACAATATATGTTAAAAAACTAAAAAAGGTGACTGGATTATCTGTTGTATATTAAGAATGATAAATAACAAGAAAAATCGTACAGTAAGTTAATATTCAGAAAATAATGCTTTTATAGATGAAAAAATCAAAGATAAGCGGTTTTATTGGAAATACATCTTATTGTCGCTTGATTAAATTTTTGTAAATAAAATATGTCCTAAAACAACAGATATTAAAATAAATTCATTACACATCAAATATATGTTTCTATTCTATCCTTAGATAGGCCTGAAACATGTATTTCAAATGTTTCGCGTAATAAATGACAAAAAATAAAAAAATAGGGATAAGATACTCTTAAGCTGCTGTTAATTTATTTTCACGAACCGTGTTTTTCACAGTAAACTTTCTCTTAATGAGTTATTTATTATTAGTTTGAAATAGTATTTGAGTAATTAGAAGTGTGATACAATCCACGATCAGATTTATGTATTCTTGTATTTTAAGACATTCAAAGTTAATCAGATTTAATGACCGCCATTTCGAAAGTATTAATGAATATTTTTATAACTGGCCTTGTTACCATAAATATTTGTTCCAAATTAGGTAGGATTTATTTATTCGTTTTAAGATATTGAAGCGAATTTATCTATAAAAACACATACAGACTAATGGATAGGAAACTAAGCACCGAAGATCTATTTCCATATTCTGAAATGCGTTTGCCATGTCCTGAGCAGTTGCGGTATATAGGACTTGTCCGTAGAATTACAGCACACTCTGTATATAAAATTATTATACAGTGTTCCACAACCTCTACCACCAATATTTTCAGAGACATTATTCACGGACCAAAAGGCAAAAACAATCATATTCACCTTTCTAAAACTCAACAATTACTCCAATAGCCACAATTTTGTTTTGTTTTTGTCTTTTTTTACTTTACTATTTATATTTGATGGATTGTTTGGGTTAAAATTTGTATATACCTTTATAACCTTAAGGCCTAATTACATCAAAGATTTAAATTTCTTACAAGCTTTATTTTCAAAATAGTGATTTCTAAAAAATCTTTAAGCGTAAATACCTTAAAACCGATATATGGTAAAAATGTCTCAATTATTACACAATTTAATTAAAAATCCAACGATACCAAGTTTTAAAAATTGGTTGTGAAATAAGGGAGAAATAAGGGAGTTTGTTTTTTTAACCAATTACCAAACAATATCCGCCTTTATTATATGACAGCACTGAATGTGGGTTGCAACAATCAGCTGTTTTGATTTTAGCACCTCTAATCAGGTGATTTTAACATTACATTGCTGAACTGTGGTCATAGTATCCTTAATTATTTCTGAACATATGTTTCTTTTGATTAAGACGCCAGAAAAAAAAACACTCTAATACATGTTGATTACCTAGACCAATAATTAAAATAGTAGTTATTGTAGCTCTTTACTGTTGATATTTCTATTTAATATATTGTTTTTTAAATGAAAGACCTCAGACTTACTTCTGACCCTTAACTTGTAAATGTATACGGAGTATGTAGATATGCTATTGATTACGGTGGTAAACGTAGATGCTTAAATGTACCAGTAAAGATTGCTATTTGTTGCAGTTGTTAAGTTTGTTCTAACCGAGGTTTGAAGACTTTGTTCCACCCGGAAAATAAAACATTAAAAAACATAAAAGTTTATTGTATACAAAATGAAATATTATGTATTTTTGTATAGTATGTTTTTATTATTAATGAAGTAACGTTTATGCTTCTATACATCTGTTGACTACCTAGTTTTACAAATCAGTTATAAACATTACAACAAATTGAAAATTAGAGAGTAACAACATTCATTACACTTTCTAATATAAATAGTCTTAAAATAAAAGTACAACTAAGCTCAAGTGTAATTTAAAATTTTACCTTTTTTATATACGCTTTATTAAAGACTTCACTGAGATTTCACTCTTCTTTTTACAATATTCTAAGAATGTTCATCCTTAAGTTTGACACTTCTAGATACATGGGGTTAGAAGTGCACGTGTGAATAATGTAACACACAATAGTGATTCTTTAACTGCATACAAAAAGGCGATGATTTTCAGTTTTTGCCCATACATCATTACCGTATTCTAGTTTATTTTTTCTCTTTACTCGTGTAAAAATTATCCGTTACCTAGAGAGTATAATATGCCACACTTTGGGCCTGTACACTCAAACATTATTTGATTTCTTCTTACATTTTTTACGAAATTTAATCTAACAAATTCACTATACATAATAAGTTCTGTATTAATATAGGAATAAAAACTGAGAATAACATTGATATTATTACTCGACCACTCGATGCGGCCAGATCAGTTTTGGACAGTAGGGTCGGTAGTGCACGGACGGGTTTCGTCAGCTTTGTCAACATTATGTGTGGACCTACAGTCCTACAATCGATATTTGCAGGTTGATTTTACTCTGTATATTTCATATTTGGTAAACGGCCGATATATAACGAGCAACGAAAAATAAGGAGTTTCAAGTTTTTATATGTTTACTAGCTGATACCCACCCCTTCGTACGGAATTTTTGTAGAATAACTGGTACGTCATAGACATCTCCTTCATGTCTTTAAAAAAATGGCATACTACTGATGAAATAAATTATGGTCATTGGAAGATATTCCAATTTTAATTTCAATGCGACATTCCATGATTTTTTTAACTGATGTTCTAAAGTAATTACAAATCACGATCCCTCCTTTCCTATAGTAATGTAGGTAATAAAAGACTTATGTTCCACATTTGAAAATAGGGTTACTCATAAAAGGAGCAACAAAACATATATGTGAAAATATTTTACATGAAATAGTTGATAGCACTTAATATAAAAGTCTCAATATGAATTATATTATTCATTCTCGTACTATGACACTAATAATATTATCATCGATACCGTTAGAAAAAGTAATATAATCGAGGGTATAACCCTTTACCAGGGGAATATATCTGCTACAGGTAAGATGGACAGAAGTAGACTAAACATTTTTTTTTTAATATTAACTAGTTAGGAAGAAACCTTTGCGGATTAATATACTTCAACCTTAGCTACCAATGCCTCATCCATAAGTTTTTTATCAAAGTGTTAAGTTCATAAACTAATAATGCATCTTCCATCTTCAAGTTGTAGCCTCATGTGAAATATACCTTTCTTCCGACTCAGCCGGAAGGGATATTTTGTATTTGATGTTTCTATATATTCCTTTAATTATGAAGAATAGTCAGGCATGATTCTATAGAGAATATTTTACACGTAAGCAATAGTAATACTTATGGGCGTAACCTGGAGATATTTTTGTAAGTGCCATTCTACGGATTTTTATGTAGTGTTAAGTCTATGGAGCTGTTCCATTGTGCAGATGATTCACGGTACGCCTATTAGTGCATAAGATAATAAATTATAATCTAGGTTTTTACTGCAGATGGTTACGAGTAATTATTTAAGGGCAGGTACTGAAAAATTATTTCTGTAATAAATGGCAAGTCAAAAACTGTAATTTTCATGCTTCATTTGTTTAATTCCAAAAAACTAATTTTGAAATTTAATTAAAATTAAATATGAAACTAAAATGCTGCAAAGAAAAATTCTATACTGTGTCAGTGAACTATTTTGCCTAAAATACTAGCCTAAATTGTTTACAAAATTATATTAGTTTTTTTTTAATTTTAGTTAATTAAACTAAAAAAAGAACACTCAATTTCTGTGAAGCTATTAAATGAAATAAACAGTTTAATTATGGATTCATATACAAATAAAATCGTTTTAATTATATCTAGAAACATGTTTAATTGAGTTTTCACGATTGGATTAAGCTTGAACTGTTAATGGTCAGTGAATACCTTTAACTAGACTATGAGTAGATTTTCCATTGGTATGGATGCCCAGTACGCAATTCCTGTACAATAAAAATGACACAGCATAGATACTAAACTGATTGTGTATAAAAACCATAATCAAATTACATTTTACCTGCCGTAATATTCCAGAAATCGACTCAAAAATAGCTTTTACTTTCAGAAAAATGTACAACTGTAGATACAGCCGTAAATATCTTATATTCAAGAGGAAAACGAATGATGGTATTTTTATAGTATTCTAATAAGTTGATATGAAAGAACTTAATATACAACAAGACAAATCTTATATCTCAAAAGAATGAATCCATACATCTAAATTAAGACAGCTAATTAAAATTAAAAACAAAAGCAGCATTTATCATAGTTTTAATTTCTCTCTAATTACTGTATACTCGTAATTAAAAAACGTGAAGGGAAAAGAGCCTACATGGGCTTTAATGATCTGTTCGTAGAGAATGTTATGTATTTTTAAATATATATTCAGCAGTGCGTTAATTAATTTTACAAACGTATTAACTGAAAGAATCATCTGAAATAGAATAAATGAAGGATATGATTTAATTAATTATTGTAATAGGTGATATTTAGAAAAGTAAGAAAGCAAAGTCATGAGTGAAAATTGTTACAAAAATATGACAATGCGTGTGAGAGGGAGGAGTGATAAGGTCTATTATCCTTGTTAGTCGGAGCATCATTATGTAATATTAAGTCTACGGTAATTTTGAAGTGAAAATAGGCATATTTGATTATTATATTGTTTATCTGAAATTGCAAAACAATCGTAGATAGTAGCTTATAAGTGGCAGCGTAACGAAAATCCAGATAAGAACTATTATATTTATGATTAAATTGAATATGTAAAAGATATATATCCTTTTTGCTAGTTGAATGCTAGGGGGTGCTAATTCAGTGACTGAGCCACGTCCATGCGCTGAATAAGCACCCCCTTGGAACAGGGGGGTGTTAATTCAGGGCTTCGACCATGTCCATGCGCTGAATAAGCACCCCCTTGTAGTCGGGGGGTGCTAATTCAGTGCCTGGTCCGTGTCCGTGCGCTGAATTAGCACCCCCCTGCCGTGACGTCAGAGCCCGAGGGGGTGCTTATTCCAGGGGGTGCTAAAGCAGCGTCCTGAATTAGCACCCCCTGGACATAGCACCCCCTCGCTACTGACGTCATTTTGACGTCACGAAAGGGGGTGCTAAATCAGCACAGTGGCCGTGTCCAGGCCCTGAATAAGCACCCCCTTCGAATACGGGGGTCCTAATTCAGCGCCTTGACCGTGTTCATGTGCTGATTTAGCACCCCCTTCGAATAGGGGGGTCCTAATTCAGCGCCTTGACCGTGTTCATGTGCTGATTTAGCACCCCCTTGAATCTGGTGGCTGCTAAATCAGCACCTATACCTTATTGATGAAATGAATAATTACCCCAGTGGAATAGAATAATAAACGTTTAACCATATTCCGATTTATTTTTCAAGAAAATAAAGTAATAAAATTATTTAAATTTATATATATATATATATAGAAATATTATATATATATATATACATAAATATATATATATATAAAAAACAAACAGTTCATTACCAATTGTAAAAATACTATGCATCAAATATACTTAAGTGAAAAACTAGGTTCTAGGCATTCAAATACAGCTTTATTTTAAAGCAAAATTTATTTGAAACCATGGTACGAACAACGCAGAGGAACTGATATTGTTTAAATCCGGCATGTGTAATAAATATAAATGGTCAGAGATTATATCAACCTATTACCACTTTAAAAACAATTATTTATTTATTTTAATTTTTCGAATACCAATCAAAAGCGGGAAAATTTAGAAATTGTAATTTTGCGACGGCTATGGGCCAATTATTACTTTTAAGGACGTATTATACTATTTAAACTGAATAATATAATTCAAACACACTTGACAAACAATTTCAATATTATTTTATATATACAAGAATCAATATCATTCAGTTATATCCATATCAGTTAGTTCAACTATAATAAAAAAATATATAAAAAACCCTAAAAACAATGTTAAACACGTAGAAATAAAATACTACCATATTTTCAAAAGCGTTATTGCTTAGGTCAAAAACACATTTATATACTGAGTATTATGGATCTATGTTGCTTAATATCCTCTCTGTCGGTTAGTGTGCGTTTTTGGTTGTTGTTAAGAATGGAATATCTTAAAACCTAATAAATTTAAGCCTACAAAGACTTGGTCAAAATTTTATGGCTAAACATATATTGTGATGTTATCTTTAATACTTTCAAAATAGTGGCTATTAAAATATTTTACCTTATAACTTCTTAAAATCTGCAATTTTTCTAAAATATTGCAAGAAAATGAATTTGAGAGGGTTCTATCACAAATCTAATGGCCAAATATATAAAATATCATATGCACAGATTTACTGAAACAAAACACTGTCAAACATTGAGGTTCTCTGCGAGTAGGTCACAATACAAAAATCGAGTAAACGGCAGCTCCCGAATATCTTGTGCTAATTGTGCTTACATCTTAGTTCCTTCATATTTTGAAGTGTACAGGAAATTCATTAATATATGTTGCCAAGCAACTTTTTGTCTAATAAATTAAAATCTACTAGAGATATTGCAAATTGATCAACAATAAACAACTTTATGAACAATGAAGGACAAAAGCAAACGTCTTAATTAACAATAATAGAATGTTTTATTTATCATAAAGCTTAAATTTATTCACAATATATGTTAAAAAACTAAAAAAGGTGACTGGATTATCTGTTGTATATTAAGAATGATAAATAATAAGAAAAATCGTACAGTAAGTTAATATTCAGAAAATAATGCTTTTATAGATGAAAAATCAAAGATAAGCGGTTTTATTGGAAATACATCTTATTGTCGCTTGATTAAATTTTTGTAAATAAATATGTCCTAAAACAACAGATATTAAAATAAATTCATTACACATCAAATATATGTTTCTATTCTATCCTTAGATAGGCCTGAAACATGTATTTCAAATGTTTCGCGTAATAAATGACAAAAATAAAAAAATAGGGATAAGATACTCTTAAGCTGCTGTTAATTTATTTTCACGAACCGTGTTTTTCACAGTAAACTTTCTCTTAATGAGTTATTTATTATTAGTTTGAAATAGTATTTGAGTAATTAGAAGTGTGATACAATCCACGATCAGATTTATGTATTCTTGTATTTTAAGACATTCAAAGTTAATCAGATTTAATGGCCGCCATTTCGAAAGTATTAATGAATATTTTTATAACTGGCCTTGTTACCATAAATATTTGTTCCAAATTAGGTAGGATTTATTTATTCGTTTTAAGATATTGAAGCGAATTTATCTATAAAAACACATACAGACTAATGGATAGGAAACTAAGCACCGAAGATCTATTTCCATATTCTGAAATGCGTTTTGCCATGTCCTGAGCAGTTGCGGTATATAGGACTTGTCCGTAGAATTACAGCACACTCTGTATATAAAATTATTATACAGTGTTCCACAACCTCTACCAATATTTTCAGACATTATTCACAGACCAAAGGCAAAAACAATCATATTCACCTTTCTAAAACTCAACAATTACTCCAATAGCCACAATTTTGTTTTGTTTTTGTCTTTTTTTACTTTACTATTTATATTTGATGGATTGTTTGGGTTAATATTTGTATATACCTTTATAACCCTTAGGCCTAATTACATCAAAGATTTAAATTTCTTACAAGCTTTATTTTCAAAATAGTGATTTCTAAAAAATCTTTAAGCGTAAATACCTTAAAACCGATATATGGTAAAAATGTCTCAATTATTACACAATTTAATTAAAAATCCAACGATACCAAGTTTTAAAAATTGGTTGTGAAATAAGGGAGAAATAAGGGAGTTTGTTTTTTTTAACCAATTACCAAACAATATCCGCCTTTATTATATGACAGCACTGAATGTGGGTTGCAACAATCAGCTGTTTTGATTTTAGCACCTCTAATCAGGTGATTTTAACATTACATTGCTGAACTGTGGTCATAGTATCCTTAATTATTTCTGAACATATGTTTCTTTTGATTAAGACGCCAGAAAAAAAACACTCTAATACATGTTGATTACCTAGACCAATAATTAAAATAGTAGTTATTGTAGCTCTTTACTGTTGATATTTCTATTTAATATATTGTTTTTTAAATGAAAGACCTCAGACTTACTTCTGACCCTTAACTTGTAAATGTATACGGAGTATGTAGATATGCTATTGATTACGGTGGTAAACGTAGATGCTTAAATGTACCAGTAAAGATTGCTATTTGTTGCAGTTGTTAAGTTTGTTCTAACCGAGGTTTGAAGACTTTGTTCCACCCGGAAAATAAAACATTAAAAAACATAAAAGTTTATTGTATACAAAATGAAATATTATGTATTTTTGTATAGTATGTTTTTATTATTAATGAAGTAACGTTTATGCTTCTATACATCTGTTGACTACCTAGTTTACAAATCAGTTATAAACATTACAACAAATTGAAAATTAGAGAGTAACAACATTCATTACACTTTCTAATATAAATAGTCTTAAAATAAAAGTACAACTAAGCTCAAGTGTAATTTAAAATTTTACCTTTTTTATACGCTTTATTAAAGACTTCACTGAGATTTCACTCTTCTTTTTACAATATTCTAAGAATGTTCATCCTTAAGTTTGACACTTCTAGATACATGGGGTTAGAAGTGCACGTGTGAATAATGTAACACACAATAGTGATTCTTTAACTGCATACAAAAAGGCGATGATTTTCAGTTTTTGCCCATACATCATTACCGTATTCTAGTTTATTTTTTCTCTTTACTCGTGTAAAATTATCCGTTACCTAGAGAGTATAATATGCCACACTTTGGGCCTGTACACTCAAACATTATTTGATTTCTTCTTACATTTTTTACGAAATTTAATCTAACAAATTCACTATACATAATAAGTTCTGTATTAATATAGGAATAAAAACTGAGAATAACATTGATATTATTACTCGACCACTCGATGCGGCCAGATCAGTTTTGGACAGTAGGGTCGGTAGTGCACGGACGGGTTTCGTCAGCTTTGTCAACATTATGTGTGGACCTACAGTCCTACAATCGATATTTGCAGGTTGATTTTACTCTGTATATTTCATATTTGGTAAACGGCCGATATATAACGAGCAACGAAAAATAAGGAGTTTCAAGTTTTTATATGTTTACTAGCTGATACCCACCCCTTCGTACGGAATTTTTGTAGAATAACTGGTACGTCATAGACATCTCCTTCATGTCTTTAAAAAAATGGCATACTACTGATGAAATAAATTATGGTCATTGGAAGATATTCCAATTTTAATTTCAATGCGACATTCCATGATTTTTTTAACTGATGTTCTAAAGTAATTACAAATCACGATCCCTCCTTTCCTATAGTAATGTAGGTAATAAAAGACTTATGTTCCACATTTGAAAATAGGGTTACTCATAAAAGGAGCAACAAAACATATATGTGAAAATATTTTACATGAAATAGTTGATAGCACTTAATATAAAAGTCTCAATATGAATTATATTATTCATTCTCGTACTATGACACTAATAATATTATCATCGATACCGTTAGAAAAAGTAATATAATCGAGGGTATAACCCTTTACCAGGGGAATATATCTGCTACAGGTAAGATGGACAGAAGTAGACTAAACATTTTTTTTTAATATTAACTAGTTAGGAAGAAACCTTTGCGGATTAATATACTTCAACCTTAGCTACCAATGCCTCATCCATAAGTTTTTTATCAAAGTGTTAAGTTCATAAACTAATAATGCATCTTCCATCTTCAAGTTGTAGCCTCATGTGAAATATACCTTTCTTCCGACTCAGCCGGAAGGGATATTTTGTATTTGATGTTTCTATATATTCCTTTAATTATGAAGAATAGTCAGGCATGATTCTATAGAGAATATTTTACACGTAAGCAATAGTAATACTTATGGGCGTAACCTGGAGATATTTTTGTAAGTGCCATTCTACGGATTTTTATGTAGTGTTAAGTCTATGGAGCTGTTCCATTGTGCAGATGATTCACGGTACGCCTATTAGTGCATAAGATAATAAATTATAATCTAGGTTTTTACTGCAGATGGTTACGAGTAATTATTTAAGGGCAGGTACTGAAAAATTATTTCTGTAATAAATGGCAAGTCAAAAACTGTAATTTTCATGCTTCATTTGTTTAATTCCATAAAAACTAATTTTGAAATTTAATTAAAATTAAATATGAAACTAAAATGCTGCAAAGAAAAATTCTATACTGTGTCAGTGAACTATTTTGCCTAAAATACTAGCCTAAATTGTTTACAAAATTATATTAGTTTTTTTTTAATTTTAGTTAATTAAACTAAAAAAAGAACACTCAATTTCTGTGAAGCTATTAAATGAAATAAACAGTTTAATTATGGATTCATATACAAATCAAATCGTTTTAATTATATCTAGAAACATGTTTAATTGAGTTTTCACGATTGGATTAAGCTTGAACTGTTAATGGTCAGTGAATACCTTTAACTAGACTATGAGTAGATTTTCCATTGGTATGGATGCCCAGTACGCAATTCCTGTACAATAAAAATGACACAGCATAGATACTAAACTGATTGTGTATAAAAACCATAATCAAATTACATTTTACCTGCCTAATATTCCAGAAATCGACTCAAAAATAGCTTTTACTTTCAGAAAAATGTACAACTGTAGATACAGCCGTAAATATCTTATATTCAAGAGGAAAACGAATGATGGTATTTTTATAGTATTCTAATAAGTTGATATGAAAGAACTTAATATACAACAAGACAAATCTTATATCTCAAAAGAATGAATCCATACATCTAAATTAAGACAGCTAATTAAAATTAAAAACAAAAGCAGCATTTATCATAGTTTTTAATTTCTCTCTAATTACTGTATACTCGTAATTAAAAAACGTGAAGGGAAAAGAGCCTACATGGGCTTTAATGATCTGTTCGTAGAGAATGTTATGTATTTTTAAATATATATTCAGCAGTGCGTTAATTAATTTTACAAACGTATTAACTGAAAGAATCATCTGAAATAGAATAAATGAAGGATATGATTTAATTAATTAGTGTAATAGGTGATATTTAGAAAAGTAAGAAAGCAAAGTCATGAGTGAAAATTGTTACAAAAATATGACAATGCGTGTGAGAGGGACGAGTGATAAGGTCTATTATCCTTGTTAGTCGGAGCATCATTATGTAATATTAAGTCTACGGTAATTTTGAAGAGAAAATAGGCATATTTGATTATTATATTGTTTATCTGAAATTGCAAAACAATCGTAGATAGTAGCTTATAAGTGGCAGCGTAACGAAAATCCAGATAAGAACTATTATATTTATGATTAAATTGAATATGTAAAAGATATATATCCTTTTTGCTAGTTGAATGCTAGGGGGTGCTAATTCAGTGACTGAGCCACGTCCATGCGCTGAATAAGCACCCCCTTGGCAGCGTCCCCTTTCGTTCACCGTATGAGCACACCCCTTGTCTCCTTGGGGACGCTGCTTTAGCACCCCCTGGAATAAGCACCCCCTCGGGCTCTGACGTCACGGCAGGGGGGTGCTAATTCAGCGCACGGACACGGACCAGGCACTGAATTAGCACCCCCCGACTACAAGGGGGTGCTTATTCAGCGCATGGACATGGTCGAAGCCCTGAATTAACACCCCCCTGTTCCAAGGGGGTGCTTATTCAGCGCATGGACGTGGCTCAGTCACTGAATTAGCACCCCCTAGCATTCAACTAGCAAAAAGGATATATATCTTTTACATATTCAATTTAATCATAAATATAATAGTTCTTATCTGGATTTTCGTTACGCTGCCACTTATAAGCTACTATCTACGATTGTTTTGCAATTTCAGATAAACAATATAATAATCAAATATGCCTATTTTCACTTCAAAAATTACCGTAGACTTAATATTACATAATGATGCTCCGACTAACAAGGATAATAGACCTTATCACTCCTCCCTCTCACACGCATTGTCATATTTTTGTAACAATTTTCACTCATGACTTTGCTTTCTTACTTTTCTAAATATCACCTATTACAATAATTAATTAAATCATATCCTTCATTTATTCTATTTCAGATGATTCTTTCAGTTAATACGTTTGTAAAATTAATTAACGCACTGCTGAATATATATTTAAAAATACATAACATTCTCTACGAACAGATCATTAAAGCCCATGTAGGCTCTTTTCCCTTCACGTTTTTTAATTTACGAGTATACAGTAATTAGAGAGAAATTAAAACTATGATAAATGCTGCTTTTGTTTTTAATTTTAATTAGCTGTCTTAATTTAGATGTATGGATTCATTCTTTTGAGATATAAGATTTGTCTTGTTGTATATTAAGTTCTTTCATATCAACTTATTAGAATACTATAAAAATACCATCATTCGTTTTCCTCTTGAATATAAGATATTTACGGCTGTATCTACAGTTGTACATTTTTCTGAAAGTAAAAGCTATTTTTGAGTCGATTTCTGGAATATTAGGCAGGTAAAATGTAATTTGATTATGGTTTTTATACACAATCAGTTTAGTATCTATGCTGTGTCATTTTTATTGTACAGGAATTGCGTACTGGGCATCCATACCAATGGAAAATCTACTCATAGTCTAGTTAAAGGTATTCACTGACCATTAACAGTTCAAGCTTAATCCAATCGTGAAAACTCAATTAAACATGTTTCTAGATATAATTAAAACGATTTGATTTGTATATGAATCCATAATTAAACTGTTTATTTCATTTAATAGCTTCACAGAAATTGAGTGTTCTTTTTTTAGTTTAATTAACTAAAATTAAAAAAAACTAATATAATTTTGTAAACAATTTAGGCTAGTATTTTAGGCAAAATAGTTCACTGACACAGTATAGAATTTTTCTTTGCAGCATTTTAGTTTCATATTTAATTTTAATTAAATTTCAAAATTAGTTTTTTGGAATTAAACAAATGAAGCATGAAAATTACAGTTTTTGACTTGCCATTTATTACAGAAATAATTTTTCAGTACCTGCCCTTAAATAATTACTCGTAACCATCTGCAGTAAAAAACCTAGATTATAATTTATTATCTTATGCACTAATAGGCGTACCGTGAATCATCTGCACAATGGAACAGCTCCATAGACTTAACACTACATAAAAATCCGTAGAATGGCACTTACAAAAATATCTCCAGGTTACGCCCATAAGTATTACTATTGCTTACGTGTAAAATATTCTCTATAGAATCATGCCTGACTATTCTTCATAATTAAAGGAATATATAGAAACATCAAATACAAAATATCCCTTCCGGCTGAGTCGGAAGAAAGGTATATTTCACATGAGGCTACAACTTGAAGATGGAAGATGCATTATTAGTTTATGAACTTAACACTTTGATAAAAAACTTATGGATGAGGCATTGGTAGCTAAGGTTGAAGTATATTAATCCGCAAAGGTTTCTTCCTAACTAGTTAATATTAAAAAAAAATGTTTAGTCTACTTCTGTCCATCTTACCTGTAGCAGATATATTCCCCTGGTAAAGGGTTATACCCTCGATTATATTACTTTTTCTAACGGTATCGATGATAATATTATTAGTGTCATAGTACGAGAATGAATAATATAATTCATATTGAGACTTTTATATTAAGTGCTATCAACTAATTTCATGTAAAATATTTTCACATATATGTTTTGTTGCTCCTTTTATGAGTAAACCCTATTTTTCAAATGTGGAACATAAGTCTTTTATTACCTACATTACTATAGGAAAGGAGGGATCGTGATTTGTAATTACTTTAGAACATCAGTTAAAAAAATCATGGAATGTCGCATTGAAATTAAAATTGGAATATCTTCCAATGACCATAATTTATTTCATCAGTAGTATGCCATTTTTTTAAAGACATGAAGGAGATGTCTATGACGTACCAGTTATTCTACAAAAATTCCGTACGAAGGGGTGGGTATCAGCTAGTAAACATATAAAAACTTGAAACTCCTTATTTTTCGTTGCTCGTTATATATCGGCCGTTTACCAAATATGAAATATACAGAGTAAAATCAACCTGCAAATATCGATTGTAGGACTGTAGGTCCACACATAATGTTGACAAAGCTGACGAAACCCGTCCGTGCACTACCGACCCTACTGTCCAAAACTGATCTGGCCGCATCGAGTGGTCGAGTAATAATATCAATGTTATTCTCAGTTTTTTATTCCTATATTAATACAGAACTTATTATGTATAGTGAATTTGTTAGATTAAATTTCGTAAAAAATGTAAGAAGAAATCAAATAATGTTTGAGTGTACAGGCCCAAAGTGTGGCATATTATACTCTCTAGGTAACGGATAATTTTACACGAGTAAAGAGAAAAAATAAACTAGAATACGGTAATGATGTATGGGCAAAAACTGAAAATCATCGCCTTTTTGTATGCAGTTAAAGAATCACTATTGTGTGTTACATTATTCACACGTGCACTTCTAACCCCATGTATCTAGAAGTGTCAAACTTAAGGGATGAACATTCTTAGAATATTGTAAAAAGAAGAGTGAAATCTCAGTGAAGTCTTTAATAAAGCGTATAAAAAAGGTAAAATTTTAAATTACACTTGAGCTTAGTTGTACTTTTATTTTAAGACTATTTATATTAGAAAGTGTAATGAATGTTGTTACTCTCTAATTTTCAATTTGTTGTAATGTTTATAACTGATTTGTAAACTAGGTAGTCAACAGATGTATAGAAGCATAAACGTTACTTCATTAATAATAAAAACATACTATACAAAAATACATAATATTTCATTTTGTATACAATAAACTTTTATGTTTTTTAATGTTTTATTTTCCGGGTGGAAACAAAGTCTTCAAACCTCGGTTTAGAACAAACTTAACAACTGCAACAAATAGCAATCTTTACTGGTACATTTAAGCATCTACGTTTACCACCGTAATCAATAGCATATCTACATACTCCGTATACATTTACAAGTTAAGGGTCAGAAGTAAGTCTGAGGTCTTTCATTTAAAAAACAATATATTAAATAGAAATATCAACAGTAAAGAGCTACAATAACTACTATTTTAATTATTGGTCTAGGTAATCAACATGTATTAGAGTGTTTTTTTTCTGGCGTCTTAATCAAAAGAAACATATGTTCAGAAATAATTAAGGATACTATGACCACAGTTCAGCAATGTAATGTTTAAAATCACCTGATTAGAGGTGCTAAAATCAAAACAGCTGATTGTTGCAACCCACATTCAGTGCTGTCATATAATAAAGGCGGATATTGTTTGGTAATTGGTTAAAAAAAACAAACTCCCTTATTTCTCCCTTATTTCACAACCAATTTTTAAAACTTGGTATCGTTGGATTTTTAATTAAATTGTGTAATAATTGAGACATTTTTACCATATATCGGTTTTAAGGTATTTACGCTTAAAGATTTTTTAGAAATCACTATTTTGAAAATAAAGCTTGTAAGAAATTTAAATCTTTGATGTAATTAGGCCTTAAGGTTATAAAGGTATATACAAATTTTAACCCAAACAATCCATCAAATATAAATAGTAAAGTAAAAAAAGACAAAAAACAAAACAAAATTGTGGCTATTGGAGTAATTGTTGAGTTTTAGAAAGGTGAATATGATTGTTTTTGCCTTTGGTCCGTGAATAATGTCTGAAAATATTGGTAGAGGTTGTGGAACACTGTATAATAATTTTATATACAGAGTGTGCTGTAATTCTACGGACAAGTCCTATATACCGCAACTGCTCAGGACATGGCAAACGCATTTCAGAATATGGAAATAGATCTTCGGTGCTTAGTTTCCTATCCATTAGTCTGTATGTGTTTTTATAGATAAATTCGCTTCAATATCTTAAAACGAATAAATAAATCCTACCTAATTTGGAACAAATATTTATGGTAACAAGGCCAGTTATAAAAATATTCATTAATACTTTCGAAATGGCGGTCATTAAATCTGATTAACTTTGAATGTCTTAAAATACAAGAATACATAAATCTGATCGTGGATTGTATCACACTTCTAATTACTCAAATACTATTTCAAACTAATAATAAATAACTCATTAAGAGAAAGTTTACTGTGAAAAACACGGTTCGTGAAAATAAATTAACAGCAGCTTAAGAGTATCTTATCCCTATTTTTTTATTTTTGTCATTTATTACGCGAAACATTTGAAATACATGTTTCAGGCCTATCTAAGGATAGAATAGAAACATATATTTGATGTGTAATGAATTTATTTTAATATCTGTTGTTTTAGGACATATTTATTTACAAAAATTTAATCAAGCGACAATAAGATGTATTTCCAATAAAACCGCTTATCTTTGATTTTTTCATCTATAAAAGCATTATTTTCTGAATATTAACTTACTGTACGATTTTTCTTGTTATTTATCATTCTTAATATACAACAGATAATCCAGTCACCTTTTTTAGTTTTTTAACATATATTGTGAATAAATTTAAGCTTTATGATAAATAAAACATTCTATTATTGTTAATTAAGACGTTTGCTTTTGTCCTTCATTGTTCATAAAGTTGTTTATTGTTGATCAATTTGCAATATCTCTAGTAGATTTTAATTTATTAGACAAAAAGTTGCTTGGCAACATATATTAATGAATTTCCTGTACACTTCAAATGAAGGAACTAAGATGTAAGCACAATTAGCACAAGATATTCGGGAGCTGCCGTTTACTCGATTTTTGTATTGTGACCTACTCGCAGAGAACCTCAATGTTTGACAGTGTTTTGTTTCAGTAAATCTGTGCATATGATATTTTATATATTTGGCCATTAGATTTGTGATAGAACCCTCTCAAATTCATTTCTTGCAATATTTTAGAAAAATTGCAGATTTTAAGAAGTTATAAGGTAAAATATTTTAATAGCCACTATTTTGAAAGTATTAAAGATAACATCACAATATATGTTTAGCCATAAAATTTTGACCAAGTCTTTGTAGGCTTAAATTTATTAGGTTTTAAGATATTCCATTCTTAACAACAACCAAAAACGCACACTAACCGACAGAGAGGATATTAAGCAACATAGATCCATAATACTCAGTATATAAATGTGTTTTGACCTAAGCAATAACGCTTTTGAAAATATGGTAGTATTTTATTTCTACGTGTTTAACATTGTTTTTAGGGTTTTTTATATTTTTTTATTATAGTTGAACTAACTGATATGGATATAACTGAATGATATTGATTCTTGTATATATAAAAATAATATTGAAATTGTTTGTCAAGTGTGTTTGAATTATATTATTCAGTTTAAATAGTATAATACGTCCTTAAAAGTAATAATTGGCCCTTAGCCGTCGCAAAATTACAATTTCTAAATTTTCCCGCTTTTGATTGGTATTCGAAAAATTAAAATAAATAAATAATTGTTTTTAAAGTGGTAATAGGTTGATATAATCTCTGACCATTTATATTTATTACACATGCCGGATTTAAACAATTATCAGTTCCTCTGCGTTGTTCGTACCATGGTTTCAAATAAATTTTGCTTTAAAATAAAGCTGTATTTGAATGCCTAGAACCTAGTTTTTCACTTAAGTATATTTGATGCATAGTATTTTTACAATTGGTAATGAACTGTTTGTTTTTATATATATATATATTTATGTATATATATATATATATATAATATTTCTATATATATATATATATATAAATTTAAATAATTTTATTACTTTATTTTCTTGAAAAATAAATCGGAATATGGTTAAACGTTTATTATTCTATTCCACTGGGGTAATTATTCATTTCATCAATAAGGTATAGGTGCTGATTTAGCAGCCACCAGATTCAAGGGGGTGCTAAATCAGCACATGAACACGGTCAAGGCGTTGAATTAGGACCCCCCTATTCGAAGGGGGTGCTAAATCAGCACATGAACACGGTCAAGGCGCTGAATTAGGACCCCCGTATTCGAAGGGGGTGCTTATTCAGGGCCTGGACACGGCCACTGTGCTGATTTAGCACCCCCTTTCGTGACGTCAAAATGACGTCAGTAGCGAGGGGGTGCTATGTCCAGGGGGTGCTAATTCAGGCGCACCGTCTCCTTACACCATGCATAGCACCAAACACAAACTAGAAGCTTTTACACAAAACATAACAATGAAGTGTAATAAGTACATTTATTTAATTAGTACTTGTTAGCACTCATATGAACTATTCTGTTGTTTAGTTCTGTAAATAATACTCGCTAAACTAGGATGTAAACTGCTTTATGTGACGAGAAATAGTGAGTAAATCTGTGATTTATATTGAATTAAAGTAACTCATCCTTGTAAGAGTTCCTGGTCCTCGTTCTTCGTCTGTCAATCACATCGTGTTCCTGGTGCTATTTCTGTGACTAACTGTCAATTGAGCGAAGTTTGAAAAATGCATCGAAATATCACTTTAGAATGATTTCAAACATTAAATTATAAATGCCATTTTGTTTTCCATGGATATAAAATAATATTTTGTGTAAACTGCTGCTTACGTTTACACCTGTCCCTTATATTGCTGACGTCATGACTATTAATAACACTAGTAGGGTTGTCGCGTTGATTTAATTTAATTTCTATCCTCATAACATATTTGACATCTATTACATTCCTGTACTTTAAACAATTTATGATTTTATTAATATAAATACGTTACGACTGTCAAATTTTAGTTATTTCAAATATGAAAAGATAAACTATGACACATATTTAAATATAGATGCGGTATTGCTTAGTAGAACTCTAACCGAATTTAAATGTAAGGGAGCTATTCTACACTTTGTTTGGGCCTTCATGAGACCTTTGATCACATCCGCACAAAACGTAAAGGCTTTCACTACATGTATATCCTATATAAGAAAACTTTGATATATTTAAAATTTAGAGTATTCAGATACTCTTGACTCTCGATTAGATAATAAAATAATATATAATAATAGTTTTTATAATAAATAATTTACGGGTCTTTTTAAAGTAAGGTGGGGTCATAAAATTTACTGTAACATTTTGTATACATTACCTTTTAAACACTAAACATAAAAGTAATCAATTTACAAATTCTGTATTCCACACATGACTTGACAAGATAGAAACTCATTTAGTTTTAAGAATACCATAAAAGCTTAAAAAGTTTTTCAATAATTAAGAAATTATAAATAATCTTGTTATTACGATTAAGTAATGTTATACTGTTACTAATGTATTCAATAGTTTTGTATACAACTATCAAATAGCTCAACCAATATGTTATTCTCTTTATATAAAAATAAAAAGGCAATGAGACCATGTATAGATAGAAAAAGCTAGAATTCAAAACAATACTCATAATTACACTATTAATTAGAAAGCCAATTCCACAATAGATTTTGACATTCAGACAAGAACGCCTCTAGGTATTATCCAAGTTTATATGTCAATCACCCCATTACTCGTGGCTCTGCACACAATTCCCGATTGAATATCAGATACCTTTATAGATATGTCTTTTTTCAATGGATCCTAAAATTTAACACTCCTAAGATTAATAATTAACACCAGAAGATATTCCATTTTCCTGATTTTAACTCAGACTCAAAGTCGAAACGTCTTTAGAACCGATCGGGCATTGGCACTCCCAAATCATTGATCTACTTTAAAATAACGAGACCTATGTTTAAATAGTAATGTTTTAGGAATCCTGAAGTAATAACGCATGTATAGAATTGATTTAGATTACGATTTATTCAAAGAGTTGCCTATACTATTTATGAACACCAAATTTAATCAATTTAACATTATTTAGTTGGAATTTTAAAGTTAGTCAGCTAGAATATACTAAATGAATTAAACTCTCTATATTTAGCTTATTAAAATTTTTGAAAGATAGCTGTTAGACATAAGTAGCAAAATGCTTATTTTACATAAGTACTGATTTTTTATCAACTATTTAAAAACAGGCCCTATTACCTCCTGCATAAGCTAATCTTTCGAAAGTATTAAAAGCAGCCCAAAACACAAGTTTATCATCATAAATCAGACCAGGGAATTAAATATCTTTATAAATGATATATTCTTCAAAATACATAATGTATTCAAAACTTAATGATCAAAAAATATAAAAATATATTTATTAAACGTGTTTTAATACACGTCAGGTTTTCTAGAGTTTGGTGCTGTGATTAATTGTCACTAAAAGAACGGTTTAAACAGCTTTGGGTGGCAAGATATAGTAAGAGCGAAAACTTTTATTTCTTAATAATAGAATAAAACTTGAAACTTATAATTATAGGTCCGATCCTGGTCCATGCTTCTCTCCATCGCATCTTGTTCCTGGTTGTGGTTCTCCGGCTTGCTGCGAGTTGACCTACTTTTGAACAAGAAAAGTGAAACTACCCAACAAAATGAAAATACCACAAAGAAGGAAAATTTGTTGCTTCCATGGATTTTAATAAACATTACTTTAATATTTATATCAGCCGAAGAGCTGTTCGCATGAATTAAAACAATTACACGCCTAAAAATCGATGACAGGAGTGATATCATAAAATGGTTGAGAGCTTTCGTAAGTCAGGGGGACCAAAAGATTGGAAGGCTAAAGAGGCAAGAATTTCAGATAATTCGGTATAATTAGTTTTTAACCTACTGATCTAGGTATATCATGGCTCTCATAGATATGCGCTTTTCTGTATTCGTGAGTTTTGACATCATATCTTTACCCACAAGCCAGTCGTTTTAAAATCTGAGTAATTTACAAATATGATGGCACCAGTGGCTAGAATATCTTACAGAATAAATATAATATTAGACATTGGTAGTAATTGTTAGAAAATAAATTTGTCCCAGAAGTTGGGAATTCTAGTTAAGGTAAAAATGTCAGAGGCTAAGATAGTCACAAAGGTTTAGAAGGGAATGCTTGCAAAGGGAATGCAATTCCTAAACTAAAGATGTTTGATTTTACAGTGAGTAGGGTATTCCACAATCCAGATGGTGCTAAAATATGGAGTCTTCAAAAAACATGAAAACGGACCGAATGTAAATGCCAATTGGCCCAGGGGCATTAGTTAAATTTTGCAGAAATGTACCTAATCGATGATTCATAATACTCACATAATATATACGTGTTGATAATAAACTTCTTTTAATCCAATGAATATTGAGTCATTTTTTCTTGGCTTTGCGGCATTCGCTTCACTGGCTGACGGTCTAATACTTTCGATCCACTTCATCTTCGAGAATTTATACGATATCTACTCAATAGTTATTATTAATTCATCTTAAATCTGATAAGTGGGTTCTTCTCTTAAAAAGATTCCTGTCAAATTTACTGTACCACAATTAACACAAAACTGCTACTGAGTATCCTCGTGTAAAAGCGCATCATCACGTGACAAAGTGATGGCGGAGTGAGGTTGGTAAATACCACGGTAAAACTAGTACTTCGTTATCACTGTGTCACTGGTTAAACTTGAGGTTTTTAAAATAGACTAACTTTATCCAGTTTTATTTCTAAAACTTGTTAATTCAGTAAATGTGGACTTAGTATAACATTAGATCAAAGAATTAATTAATCGGTTATACCACAGGAGGTGAGAGCTAATTTTTCATTGTACACATAATCAAAGTGATTTTTCTTTGAAGTTTATAGTGAAATTTCCTGTAATGAAGAGATAAAAACATTATCTTTCACTAGTTCTGATGAGGTCAAAATGAGGAGGTTATCAAAAGGTTTAAAACATGAAATTATTTATTGTAACAACAGATTAGCTTACCACATTTGAAATAAACCTTTAGATACGAAAATGTTTTATCGGCAACAGCTAACCATAGTCAATGGGAGTAAAATGGGGAACACACCGTAGATTCCTCATTAGAAGTCACAGTTATTAGTTATATACCAGTCTCACTAAAAACTTACCGTTCCATACACGTAGAGGTGTTTATTCTAAGCTTTAGAACTAATACCCTTTTGATGATTTTTTATTCCTATAGTTTAATATGCAAGATACAACATTATGAAGACGTTTTTTTTATAGCATTGAAAGTAGAATAAATTATAACCCACATAACATAGGTATCGTTTACTAATACTATACGAATATTCATGGGGATAAGAGAGAATTTGGTTAGTTTACCATTAGAAAAATACAAACTTATTAATGAATGGAGTACCCACTAGTACTTGTATTTAAGCAATTCCCATTTATTATATAGGGAATAAGACCTGAGTATGTAAAAAAAAACAATATTTTCATTCCAATTTCTTATATAAACAGGCACATAAAACGTTTCCAAGCTATTTTATATTCTTCATAATTTCTTATATGGTCCTACAGCCTACTGCATTTTTAAAAAAGCTGCACCTTTTTGAGACGTGTAAGAATCGTATATGAGTCCATTTCAAGCTTAATTTATAGTGAATGATAATATTATTAAATATTGTATCTTGAATCTGATAAAAAACTTAATTACTTAAAAACATTAATTAGTAAATTATTGACATGATTATAAAAAAACCTATTAAAAAACAAAACAACAATAGCCGACAGTAATTTAAGGTTGTAATGGCAGTGGGGATTTATTGTAACTCTCCGACTTGAGGGCACTCACTGTCTTTAAAGTTAAAATCTAAAACGGATCAAAAGATTGGGAGTATTCTTCAGTAAATTTTCGCCGTTACTTGTCCGGTGACGTCAGTCGATGGCATGTGCGATGATGACCAGTCACAAGAGCCAAGGTCAAACAATCGACCTTGTCGGAGTCGAGCTTCGTACTGACTGTTTTACCCACGGGCAGCTGTACGTCCTGCTCAGTAGAGTTCGACGCCCAGAAGACATCGTTGTCCTTGTCTTTGTGATAGAGTACCCAATGAAGTCGCCTTACGCGAGAAACATCGTGTACGGCGGAACTTGTTCATTAAACCAGATTGACACTGCAAGTAGGCTAGAGGGCCTGCCCAAATCAAAACCAGTCGTCGATGTAAATAAGTTTTCTGTAAATATATTGTCTGTGTGTTTGCCAGCCTTCCTGTGGCGAGACGTTTTACGTCATGCATGTGTTTTACAATCAATTGACAAACTAACGGGCAAACAACAGTTTTATCACCAGTAAATTAGTGATTAGCAACTACGGTTTTCTTTTCACTTCCAATTGGAAAGCGAGCAACTAGGAGGCCTGGGGTGGAGTTGTTACTGTTTATAAAATCAAATATACACAAACCAAGGTGGAGATTTTGTATATAAGTGAAGTTACCTATTATAAAATAACTTTTTAATTCCATATTCCTCAGGAATACACAACTATCCCCAAATAAAATTTGCACAATAATATTACGTTTACAAAATTAATAACATTCATTATTTTCGTAAATTATTGTCATAGACGGCGAAAATAAAATCTTAATTGATGATTTTAACACAGTTAAATTTTAAAACTAAAAAAAATTTCCTCGCATTTTATAATTATTAAAAGTTTTTAACTTAAAATATAAACCTCCCAATTTTACTTTAAAATATTGATACGTTTTCCATGAGGTCATTAGTAGCGATTTCAATTTGTTTCCTGCAACTTGTTATGCCCAAAGTGTCTCTTAAAACGTTTCGACTAGAAGTTTAGCTCAACCTATCTACGAGGGACTTTGGTAATACATGCTGTTTGTTAAGTAATTTAGCAGCATTGTAAATAGTAGGCCTAATCTGACATTACGTGATTTCTTAACAAAATTTACAACTAAAAGAGGAGCACAGTTACGATTAATATTTACTAAATAAACTATTTATTTTTTAAAGTATCTGTTTATTCTTAACTAAGAGGGGAAAAATAGGGAAAAATTTAATATTCATTAAAAAAAAAAGATTTTTTGAAGGCTACATAATTTTCAAAAAATTGTACTTTAGTTTCCGAAAGTAAATGTTTAATAACTACAAGATATGTTACAACATTATGAAATGCAATTATTTGTGCTACGATAGAAACGAAAAGGCGAAAATTTAATTTCATTCGGAATATTTGTAATGGTTAACTTAAGAGCTCTGGTGATAATTTAATTAACTAATAGGTTAAATCAACAATTACAGACCATATTTCTCCGCAAATATGTATAATTTCGATATTATTTAATTTGAGTGTAAACAATTAAATGTAATTAAGTTATAAATGTTTATTCCTAAAACAAATAGCAATTCAATAATTTCAAATTAT
The DNA here is from genome assembly GCF_021130785.1 of Homalodisca vitripennis. NCBI lineage: Eukaryota > Metazoa > Arthropoda > Insecta > Hemiptera > Cicadellidae > Homalodisca > Homalodisca vitripennis. Next base: position 12,212 of record NW_025779548.1, on the reverse strand, counting down.
TTTCTATACAGCACCACTATAAAATGCTTGAGTGATATCTCTCAGACGTATATTTAACTAGATATTCCCCAAGTAATCTTTACACTTTTTTTCAGATATGTATGAACGGATATTATATCATTTGGACACTATAAGTAACTTAAAATGTAAACTGATTCTTTTTATACACGTAGAGTATTGAAAGGATTTAAAACCATAAATCTGATGTTTCTTTTTTTTAGCTCTCACAATATACGAAAATTATTTGTTGATCAAGATAATCTTCCTCATTATTAAAATACCGTTAATTTTAAAACGCGTTATAACTAAATAGAAATTGTCTCAATGTTTTTTCTGCGATCGTTAATCCCTAAAACTAGGATTTAAACTACTTTGGATAAGGAGAATAGATAAAAAACTTTGAATTGCAATTGCATAAAGTAACTCATCCATAAGTCATGTGTGTGAAACAACTTTGAACTTGAAATTGATCTAAGAAAAGAGTCCAGGTCCTTACCAAGCTTTTGGATAAGTAAAGCTCTTGTTTCTGATCGTTCTTCTCCATACTAGCGTGGTGTGAGTTCCAAGCCTTTTGTAATCAACATTTTTGAATTTATAGAAAAATGAAAATACCTCTCATGTGTTGTTTTCTATGGAAATTAAAACAAAACATATTTATATATACTGTTGTGTTTGTTTCAACCTGTTTCTCTTCATTTTGGTTTTCCCATTCACGTTTTTTGTGTACATTGCTACACTAACATTAAACCGATCCTTGTTATCTGATCCACACTCATACATGCTATAGAGAAAAACAAGTTTTGTTACTTGTCTGACAAATATCGTGTATATGATAAATAACTATTGGTTAGGTAAAAATATCTAGGGAAACTATTAGATATTTCTTGTTATTGCTAATTAGTATATCTGGTACTAAAATATCTCGATATTGGTGCGGAGGGCTTTGACCATACCTGCATAGGACGTAAAGTCTTTCACCAAATACATTCTCTATATTTTATTAAGAAACCACTTCCATTGAGACAAAGTTATGAGGTATTTTTAAACATACCGTCCTCAGCTAATCTTGATTCTCAGATGTATTAATAAAAGTTTAATGATATTTAAAAAATTAAGAGGCAGTCACATATTTAACGTAGCATTTTGGAGTTATAACAAACTATTAGCTCTCATTTTGAATGAATGAATGTGTGATTTTACGTTTACAGGGAAAGTTAAGGGAAATCTAACTTCTTCTCTCAAATCTAAACTCGGGAACATAATATGTAACTACAAAAATTACATGAAAATTTGGTCAGTATTATATACTTATATTTAATGCAATGAACCTTTTACTGTTCATACCTATCAACTACAAGGAGCTTGAATGACAATATTTCTAGAGAAATGTCCCGTTTAGATTTCAATCACTGACGCATGGTGTGGTATATGTGTGTAAAAATGGTAAAATGATTCATACACTAAGATTACTTTTCCGATAGTTTTTCCTTGCAGCGATGAAACCTAACAATTCGCACTGGGCAAACTGCTTTAACCAAATTAGTTCATTGTAGCTTCTGTCCATATGTTTTGTATGTCTCTCTGTCTGTATATATATATCCGTCCAGCTGTAACTATAACTATAGTCTCTCTGTCCTCGCCTAAAAAACGAAGCGACGTACACCGCACGTATTGTCAGTATAATCGACATTCAATGTTTTATTCACCTCTATATTCTGTATGTTAAGACCTTCTCACACAGGCCAGTGGCCCATGGGAATAGGAGTAACAATCCTTAAGAGGGAATGATCATTTCTTGCGATGAAAAATTTTCAATGCTTGGCATATTTTGTAATAACATAGAGATCCAGAGTAAAACATGTTGGCTACCAGAAGTTAGGAGCTCAGTGCGTTGCACTTGCTAGTGCACTGCGCCGCACCGGCCTGGTAGCAAAAGCGTTAAAGTTGAATTTAATTTTTTTTAGTATAAAACTTTAGTCCTTGAAATGCCTTTTTATAGTTTAATAGAGGATTATAAACTTGAACATAGCTTTTATAATTGACAATTCAGTTTGAAGTTACAGTGACCAAGTAAAATATTATAAACATTTCAAACATCACACAAACGTTACAAAATCACTATACCTCGTTAAAATTGTCCGTAAAATCAACAGAGAGTATTAGTTAATGGTTATTTCCAATAATAATAATAAATAGTCAAACAGGTCAAATATTATCAAAGGTAACACTACTCATTCATTATACGATGTATTATTTAATTTATTACGTATCTCATTTGTTTGAAACCAAAAAGCCCACATCAAAGGTCAAATTTCGGGAAAATGTACACAAGATTCAGTCGGCGTGTTTCGTAAATAATATAACGTTCCGTAAACTGATAGTACAGTTCTATATATTAAAAATAATAACAAACTATTAAAATCACACTACTAATTATTCCCCAAATCCCGTCTTCATTTTGTTTGTCGTAAAACTCAATTTTTTGAATAAATGATAAGAAACTTTCTACATCTTTGGGAAATTTCAGTGGGAGAAAACAAATTTTGTTTCTAGAATATATTAGTATTAAAAGTTGTATATTTTAAAATAAATTTATCCTTATTTTTTTATATTTTAATATTTATTTTACTTTTTGGTAGAGTGAATATGCTGTAATAAGTGTGAAAAAAGTAATCGAAAATGTTAAGTTCAAAAAACAGAAATGGAATGGATTTCAAATGCAATCCTTACTTTCTTACCATGTAGTTTTTGCAGAAAAAACTATACATGATATGTTACACTTTGTTAATTTCTATGTACTTTGAAATACCAACCGTTAATCCAACTTTCAAGTTTATACTTCAAATCATAATCTCCAATTTTTATATTAATTTTAAACTTGCAATGATAGAAGCCATTCAGGCTAAAAATACGAATGTATTACATTGCATGATATCTCAGGTAAAATTACATGTGTAGATGTTAATTACTGTATAAAACCATATTTTTTACATAGAAACGCTTCATTGTCAATCTATGAGTTATGACTAAGCGCCATTGAAATCGAACCCTCAGTAGGCTGTCTCACAAGTTTCTTTTCTTTGTGGCTGCTTAAATACATGATTTTACGGGCTAGTCCTACTGAATATGGTGTAATTCAAGTTCACGCTACTAGGTGTCCTACATTATTTGTGTATACATGATTGACATTTAAACACTGCATATTCATGATAATGTATGACTTTTTGAAAATTTTAATATTATCAAAGGTATACCTTGACTGGACGTTAAAAATAAAATCTCTTTTTCCTCATGGCAATTAAAAAAGTGGATGGAACAGAATGTTTTATCATTTAACATTAAGGAAAATAAACCTCACGCATATTTCCGTTATATAAAATACTTAAACGATTTAAATATTCATATTCGTAATAATCATTATTGCAATGGACTATGACTATAATAAAATTGAGAGGATGTCGTCATAAAAATACTTGGGTGTTTTGTTTGATTTACGAATGAAATGGATAGATCATATTATTTTAAAAAAACTGCGCAATGCCGTTTTTCATAATGAAATTCTAGCTTGGTTGGGGTAGTCGCTATATACTTACATTTTAAAAGTGTAGCTATTGTTTTAAATATAGTATGAGGCTGGGATTCCGAAGGGTAGAATCCTACCCTCTGATTTATTGTTTTAAAAACTTGAATTGAAAAGATGGAAATTATTAAAGTATTAAAGTATATTAAAGTAAATTATTATAAAAATTATTGATTTCATATTAACAAACATTTTTGGCAATTTTTTTCTATAATCCCACATTCTCACAAACGGAAGATATGCCAATAAAGTCGGAATTAAAAACTTTTCAACAACACAGATCAATGGTTGCAACAAATAAATATAATTCTAGGCATATTTTATATTGTAATTAAATTTACTGATTTTTAAAACTCTCGGTAAAAGCCCCGGTAAAAACTCTCCGAAAACCCCAGCCTGAGTACGGTTCCTATTGACGGGACAGAACCCTATACTCTCCATAATTGGCATAGAGAATACATTTTCATTAAGGTTTTGTCCTTTTTTTGTATTTACTTTTAAATAGTTTTTTCTAAAATATTAATAATCAACAGAATTACTTAAATCATATACATAATTTATTCTACTTTAACTTTACTTAGAAGCCATTTAAGTCCATGCAGGCTCTTTTCCCTCTAAGTATCTGATTAGATTAGAATACTAAAGCTGATTGATGAATGCTATATTAAATTGATTTTATTTTTAATAACTCTCTTTATTTTTATGTATGGTTTTTTATTCTTTTTGATTCTTGATATAGTATATTATTATTATTATTTATTTAAATTGTTTCTTGTTAACTATAAGAATTATTACATCGTGAGGTTTGTTATTTTTCTTTATTAGTATAAGATGTTTACTGCTCTTTGTCAATTAATTGATATTTTGTGGAAATATAAACTATTTTTTTAATTTGACTTTCCGAGTAGGGTATTACGTTTTTCAGGCTATTTCTCACCGTAAACCGTTAGTTGTAAGATTTATAATAGGTTTCGGTTTCCAGGTTCTTTGGTTTATAATCCTGTGCCAAATTGCTTACTCATAGGATCTGTCACCCAACAACTACCTGCACTGCTACATCTCTATGAAGGTTGCTTACGAAAAAGTTGAGTTCCGTTATATTCCCCAAACTGTACCAAATTCCATACTTACAGATTGTCTCGCTTCACAACTACCTGCACTTACACGTCATCTCTATGATGGTTGCTGACGAAAAATTCGATCACTTATATTCCCTTAACTGTACCAAATTCCTTACTTACATATTGTTCTCGCCCAACTACCTGCACTGCTATATCTCTATGAAGGTTGTGCTGACGAAAAAGTCGATCCGCTATATCCCATAAGCCATAGTAGGAGTTCTAATAAGAAAGTGAGTGATGAAACTCTACGATACGAGAAAGCTCTGGTGTAAGATTTAGTAACTATGTAATAAAATTAAAATTTATAATTTTTTTTTTTAAATACTTGTGTATACTCCTTTTTTATAATTTACTTAAAACAATGTTACACGATACAGTCGATCACAGATATTATCTATTCAGCTAGCATACACTAATTTTTACTTCAAATTTCAATATTTATTCCAAGATAATACGTCAGAAAGAAGGCGGTTTGATTTTAAGTTAAGAAAATATCTTCTCTTATGTAAGTATTAATTCGTCATAAAATATGTAAAAAACAGGTTTCTCAGATTTCACCACGTTTCACGTTTGTATTTTATCTTATATTACAATACAATTCTCTCTGTATTTTTTTTGGTACAAACGCGGATTATATAATAACCTAAAATACAACATTTTGCAGTTTTTAAACAAAGCTATGACAACCTTATTAACATCTAGAAATGCAAATCAACAAAATAAATTTAAAACGTATTTCAATGTCGATTATTTAGTAATAGTGTTGTGACTAACTGTTCCATTGTCCTGTCACTAGAAACTAGGATTTATAAACTGCTTTTTTAGTGTGAGACCGAGGCAAGTGCTGGGGATTTCTAAGAAAATCTATAAGTAAATCATCTGTAAGTTCTGGTCCTGGTCCTTCGGCCACAATGGAGCGAATGGAGTTTACCGGCCGCCGTTACTCGAGTAAATTGAACAATTTTAATAAAATTAAACTGATCTATAGAATACTTACTGAAACAAAATTCTTGTCGTTTCTATGGATATACATAATTATATAGATATATTGGACCTGTTGAATAAGTTGCAAGTTTTTTTCTTATTTTCTTTTAATCTTTAGTTTAATTGTGCAGGCACGTTTTTTACTTATGCCACGTCTCTTACTGAAATGCAACAATAAATTCGCCTAATGTGATTATATAGTCCGTACATTCTATAGTTACAAATATTTAAAACATATTTATAAAATTTTATTTCATAAAACTCAATACAGTAACTACAATTTACATAAAGTTAACACCTGCAAAACATACATAGTTTGTACAAAATATATTATAAAATTTTAGCCTGCAATTTAGTGTACTTTTAAATGTACCCCAAGAATTATTTTTAAATATATTTCACGAAATTTTTTCAATAATAATATTATATAAACATTTTGGGTAACAGATTGTTCCCCAATTTTATTCAGGGCCGATTATATTACATTTTCTGAAACAAATACAATGATTATAAAGCCTATATCATTCAGGTTCTCAATTTGGAAACATTGATAACAACTTGACGTTTATATCATAAAAAAATATGAAATATGTTTAGTTTTTACGTTCATGCGGAATGTATTCTTAAGAGTTGGTGGAACTGGTGATAATCTACCGCTCGAGCTGCCCTTAAATATTAATAATTTTTACTTTGTTGAATATTCAAAATCTTTCAGCTGCTGTTGTGGCCAAATCTTATATAGTATGGGTTTAGCTAATTTTTAATGGATTAATATGGGAAAACCTTCTGCCTCAAATTCTTTGTATATTTATGGAAAATTTTTAATTTGCCTAAATGTGTGTGTTGTGTGTGATAGGCATACTTAAGTTGGCCTGAGAAGCATATTTAAATAAAACACGTCTATTTCCGACCTTTGATATAAATTTTAATTTTATTACCTTGACCAAACCTTTTTTCCAGAAGTGCGCATTAAGCATTCAATAGACCAGTGAAGGAAACGATTTCAATGTGTACGCCAAGGTTATTTAAAACCTAGTCTAGATGGGAGATACAAAAATAGTAGTCAAATAATAATTGTGACATCGATTGGAAAAAAGAATAAAGTCCAAAAAAAATATTAAGAGACTACAAAAATATCGAGTAATCGTCAAAATGAGAAGAAAACAACGGGACACAATTTGCAATACAAGCATACAACTAAATACTACAAAACTAGTGCTGAAAACGCAAATATCCAACGCTTAATAAAGTAATTAGGAAAGAATTTTATCATCATAAATAATGTAGCATCAAACTGTTGAAAAAGAAGTAGATAGAAAACTCTATTGCTGAAGGATTTTAAAATAATTTTTCTATTGGTATGGATACTTCGTAGAAAGATATGGAGATCAAAAGAAATTATACTGGATTATGCATATAAATCCTGTTATTTAGCCTGTTCCTTTTGCTGTGACTAACCATTTAAAATATATGAGAATTAATATTGTTCCGTTTTTGTAATCGAAGTTTCCCCATTTAAACTGAAATTATGTTTACTTCCTAGCTTCATAAAAATTCTTGCAACGTGTTTATGAGAAATTAACACGACATACTATGATACCTTATGGACCTAAACTATTATGAGGACAACGAAGCATTTTGAGATAAGATGATAGTAGCTAAACAATATATGTCACGTAGTAATAATATTAACCCAAAAATTGTATTTTAAATATTTCATACTTCCGTGGTTTGGTTGAAAAAGCTATCACTAGTGGATTAAAAATTACGGAAGTGAAATTTGTATACGAATAATGAAAAATATACAAATCCTAGGCCGGCTGTAATGTAGCATTCGAATATACAATGTTTGAAAAACTAGGGAGTATTACACATTCAATGTAAATTAATGCTGTTCCAACATCTTTGTAATTTTTGCAGTTAATTTTAAGTTATTCTTTAATTGTATTAAGTAACTGTACGTTTATATAAAACTATCATGTATTATGCTATGTTTTGTAACTAAAGATCAAACTACAACAAGTAAGTTTGCAATAATAAATTTCAAAGTCAGTCTTGTTTATTTTACAGGATAAATGCCATATATTTAAACATATTTACTGTGAATTAGTGTAAAAAAAACCGTTGGCGGAGCTGCATTTCTATTACACAGACAATGTAAAACTAAACAAAAACCAATCATCAAAGTGAACAGTATCTAAAGGAAGATATTCTTTTAAATATAGATACTAAATAATCAAACTAACTTACCTTTCTATATTCTGAATTAATTTTGTCCATTGATTTAGAGTTTATATTATAATGTTATATTTATTTAGGTTGTAAACTTAAATCGTTTAAAACTTACAATATTTACACTAAAATGATTGCTTTAATTTACATATTAAGTCAACGTTTAATTTATAAAATTTAGCGCACACTCTTCATTAAGGGACTTTGTAATGTCTGCCGATTATTATTGTTATTTTAAATTATTTTAATTTGCCATAATGAAAGTGTTGTAATTACCATGACTTCTTAAAATGGAAACAAATATATTTTAATCCTGTTGAGGTGGGGGAAAGGTAGCTCCAAAGTGATTACAAAAAAGAAGTACTGACGGTTTAACAACCGTTTCCACCACAAGGCATGTATCAATAATAATCAATTATTACAAAACAGTGTTACGGTCTGTAGTGGCATTATTACTTAACTATTTGTTGGACTGGAAAAAGGGTTCAATGTAATTTTTGTGCTATTGAGTGGTGCTGGGCTCTAAGCGACATTAAATTCCACAGCTTTTTTATACTGGTCGAACATAGGAGAATTAAAAAAACCGTCCAAAATCGCAAATTTAACAAAAAAATCTCTGAGAGCCTTAACATTCGTGTTCCTTGCTTCGGTGGTTCTCCGAGAGGTATCTGAGTGACTTAGAGTATAATGTTGTACTATCATAACCTGCAGCAAATTAAAAACATATTTAAAATAATACTAAATACTTTTCTACCCGTTTGTTTCCATGGAATATATAGAAGAATTTCTTATGTGTACTTTCTGTTGGAGACAGATTATCAGGTGATTCTTTAATAAGAGTCCTTAAGTTATCTTACTCCAAAAGTTATGACGTATCTTTTTATAATTTATTATACCGAATCCATACAAAGGGATTTATTTGTGTGTCTTATTGTTCCTAATCTAGTGGGCAATACATTTACGAGTATAATTCAATCAGAGCCTTGAGTTACCGTATAATGGTGATGAAATCCTTTTCTTCCAAAGAATGAAATTGATTCCGTCCAGCAAAAAAAAAGTTTGGTGCGGTTGTCGTATTAACAAGAATACAAACGAATAAAAAAAATATCAAGTCGTTATGTTATAAATGATAATTGTTCTATTAATAAAACACATTTTAAAATTCACACCTGCCCATACAACGTAAGGTGATAGTGACTATCACCTGTCAGCCCAACGATTATGCCCCCCCCCGGAAGATGAAAGGGAAGAGGATGAAACTAAATTAGCCATTTTTAGCCAAGTATTTTGTTAGTCGGATGTTGTCAAACATTTCACATTTTTATATTTTTTAACCAAAATTTCCCACCGACGAAACTTTTATACCTGGTAAGATCCTTTTTTGTACAATACACGGAGTATACTAATATTTATGGTTTTATCCCAAAATTGGCACATTTAAAACGTTCTCAGCGTACCCTGAGTCTGACATGTCGACTCCATGGTTTGGGGGGTTTTGTATCAACTTACGTCAGTAATACATTACCATGCAGCAACCTATAGTAAGGGAAACTAGGTGTTGATTGGACACTTCTGTGTCGTGATTAACTTTTCAAACGTTGTTGTCGTTAATAACTCACTTTAATCCGAATAAGGGTTTTTTTTTAGTCTCACTCAATTAGTTCAGTGAAACTGTGTCTTATGATTTAACCAAATTGGTTAATTTAAAAAAAGATTTAATAAGCCTATGTCGTAGTTACCTAAAAGACCAAAATAGAGTGTTGTTATAACCACGTGGTACGTGTTTATATTTGATTTTTTTTGTTTAAAGTTATAAAGGGAAACCTCTGACTATATAGAAATACATTCAATTTCCTCAAAGCTAGTATATCTTGGGTACTTTTTGCAGCAGCACATTCGATTAATTGAAATGAAATATGTGATTTTTTTATATATAACTTTGAACATGTATTAGCTCAATGCATCACTTACATATGTAATGAGAGTATACTTTTAAACTTTTAAACACCTAAGGCAGTAATGCGAGTTTTTGTGTCCCCATTGTAAACTGACGTTAAGACTACTAGCGTCTTCATTTCAATTCTTTGGAAAACATGAAGAAGAGAGAAATTTCCATTTTGTAATTAGTAAACGGGTTTCTGTTAACGTTGAGAAAGATGATACAATATTACTCTGATAAAATTTAAGAATAAGGTGTTTTATTGGAATGACATTTTAGTCAGGTGTTCCTCCTCCGCATATGAAACATTTTTCGTATGAAAATAAACTTAAATTACGAAGATTGTAGTTATTTATAATAATAACCTTTTAAATTATGACATTAGTCAGAAGTATATGAAAAACATATAAATTATATATGTTATTTTTTCACTATTCACAACACTAATAGTTAGCAAGCCTTCACACCTGAATACGCTTTGTAGAGAGAAATGATTGACGGAGGATATTTCTTAATTTAACATCCCCCCCCCGCCCCGCCCTCACTCTCCTGCCCGCCCCCCGCCACCAACGCTCATACCCACAAGCGGCACACCAAACCCATACACCATATCGACGTCGGCACGACACTCATATACTAATTAATATTCTGAACACACCCTCCTCCTTCGTCACCACTCTTAACTTGTCCCTCGCAACCCACTGCCCTCCCCCCGCAAGATGTCTTTTGGTTTCCACGTTAGCAGTTCTAAAGTCAATTTCCTTGCAATTCTTACTACATTAAAATAACTTTATTTACTGTACTTTGTGTTTAAAATCTATATTCCACGTATGATTTTTCTATAAAAAGCTTGATCTGTGTAGTCCATGTTTAATCAAGGGAAAAATGTGAAGGATTTTCAACGTTCAGATTTAACTTTTATGGGAAAAAGGCGATTTTCAGGCTAAAGGACGAGTTTGGTCTAGAAAGATTTTTCCGCCACACATCTCTCTGACTGTTAGTCTATCCTACCAAGAGTCATGAATGTTTCCTTTTTTTTTTTTTTCTTTGTCAATTATTTTGCGCAGTCATCCTGCCTGTTCTGTTTTAGGTTTATCTAGGCCGGGCTCTGGTTGTGTTCCTATTCTTCTTTGCCGGCCTAAGCCGAGGAAAGAATTCAAGGCTCACGGTTTATAACTTCTGTGCTTTTCCATGGGGATAATCCCCTCAGCACCTTCCACTGTCCTAAGATATGCATTTTCATTTCGAATTAAACGTTCGAGTCTATACACCGCACTGGAAGTTGTATTGTCTAGATATCCATGTGAAACAGACAACGTACATAATCATACCAGGAAAACAACTTTTTACATCTACGGTGACAAAAGATATATCGTGTGGTGTCTTATGCACGGTAATTAAATCAAAATTTCTGGTTTAGCAAAGGCGAGGTGTACTACATCGCAAGTGTGAAAGTTCATATTCTTGCCAATAGCTGTAAACATTGTCCGGAATATATTCTTCAACTTATTTTTACTCTGATGAATAGAAGATGTAGATTAAAATCTTAAATGATAGGTTCACAGTTTGCTGACATATTTGATGTTAAACTAATAACATACATGCTCAGCTTATTTTCAGTTTCTTATCCCCAACTAGTAGTCTTATCTCCGGTCCGTAAAAAAAAATTAAAAACATAACAATCAAACCAAATACCGGTCGATGCAAAGCACAAAAGGTCAAACACAGTAACATCAGCTATTGTTCGGAAGAGTTGATTCTGAGTGATTTGAGTTTATGCTCCAGATTAACCTTCCTCTTTACTTGCACAACTGAAATAAAACCGTTCATCCACACAAAGCAAAATCTTTCGTGCAAGAAAATATTCCAAACGTTACACAGGTAATGTTGAAAACGGGATGGATTCAGATGAGGGAATTGACAGTTGAATGTTGTTGAATGTGTCAGCGAACGATGCGGGCGGTTGCGTTTTAACTTACTTCGTTTTAGGTCGCCGAATATTTTTTTATCCCTTTAGACAGAAGTTTTAAGAAAGTCTGCAACAGCGCTCAGGAATTTTAGACGCTACACTAAGAGGGAGTTGGAACTGGAGCTGCTATACTCAATATACACGTTGACACTCCAGCCACACCTCCCCTCTCACCATATCTGAGCGTTACGGGAAGGCTGGGTTAAGCTCCATGGTGCCTTTTTTGATCGTGTCAGGTCAACACCGTTAGTGCTCTCACTTGTATACACTGAGTGTGTGTGAGGCTACAGGGTTGTTTTTAATGAAGAGTAATGAGCATTATTCATGCGATTGGTATAAATGAAACTAAATGCTTCAACATATTCTCTTTCCCTCTCAACACCCAAA
>NW_025779547.1:0-59500 GCF_021130785.1 Homalodisca vitripennis | reverse complement strand
AAATTCTAAAATATTTATTAGAAATATTATTATCTTGATGATTAACATTTAAAAGTACAATTTTGTAGACTACTAAAATCAAATATGTTGTAGAACATATTAGGGGGAGCGCTAGCATGCAAGTGGAGTAGACGTGTGTGATCTCGGCTCCGTGAGTTTTTTTATCTGTTATCAAGGTTTATGTAAGAGTTATTTGGAAAATTTGTGCTCGTTATGTTTACTTTGCATGTCAACTCTTACCTATTGAGTTATTTGTCAGTGAATGTGCTTTTATAAACCTAATTGCTGTGATAACCACCACACCTCGTGCAAAGTGAGGTTAGTTGAGTTGGGAGCTGAGACGCCAGTTGGGGCACGCAAGTCAAGTCAGCTGTGGTGACGTTATCTACTGTACTGTCGTCTGTCAACTGCAGTCTGTCGTCTGCTGTCATGAGTGAAAACAACAACAAGTATATTGTGCGTACCTGTGCTCAGAGTGCCAGTGATATGCAAGTCAAGTCAGCTGTGGTGACGTATCTACTGTACTGTCGTCCTGTCAACTGCAGTCTGTCGTCTGCTGTCATGAGTGAAAACAACAACAAGTATATTGTGGCGTACCCGTGCTCAGAGTGCCAGTGATATGGAAGTCAAAGTCAGCTGTGGTGACGTAATCTACTGTACTGTCGTCTGTCAACTGCAGTCTGTAGTCTGCTGTCATGAGTGAAAACAACAACAAGTATATTGTTGCGTACCCGTGCTCAGAGTGCCAGTGATATGCAAGTCAAGTCAGCTGTGGTGACGTATCTACTGTACTGTCGTCTGTCAACTGCAGTCTGTCGTCTGCTGTCATGAGTGAAAACAACAACAAGTCTATTGTGCGTACCCCCCGTGCTCAGAGTGCCAGTGATATGGAAGTCCAAGTCAGCTGTGGTGAAGTATCTACTGTACTGTCGTCTGTCAACTGCAGTCTGTCGTCTGCTGTCATGAGTGAAAACAACAACAAGTCTATTGTGCGTACCCGTGCTCAGAGTGCCAGTGATATGCAAGTCAAGTCAGCTGTGGTGACGTATCTACTGTACTGTCGACTGTCAACTGCAGTCTGTCGTCTGCTGTCATGAGTGAAAACAACAACAAGTCTATTGTGCGTACCCGTGCTCAGAGTGCCAGTGATATGCAAGTCAAGTCAGTTGTGGTGACGTATCTACTGTACTGTCGTCTGTCAACTGCAGTCTGTCGTCTGCTGTCATGAGTGAAAACAACAACAAGGCTATTGTGCGTACCGTGCTCAGAGTGCCCAGTGATATGCAAGTCCAAGTCAGCTGTGGTGACGTATTCTACTGTACTGTCCGTCTGTCAACTGCAGTCTGTCGTCTGCCTGTCATGAGTGGAAAACAACAACAAGTATATTGTGCGTACCCGTGCTCAGAGTGCCAGTTGGGGCACGCAAGTCAAGTCAGCTGTGGTGACGTATCTACTGTACTGTCCGTCTGTCCAACTGCAGTCTGTCGTCTGCTGTCATGAGTGAAAACAACAACAAGTCTATTGTGCGTACCCGTGCTCAGAGTGCCAGTGATATGCAAGCTATTGATGAAAAAACAAGATCTTATTCTTTTAAAAATTCTCATATTGAATCGGACAGTGCCTTATTTAAATCTGATATAAAATACAATAAAAGAAGATAACAAGAAGTTTGCTGCAGACATCAACCAAACTCTAGACTTTTACTCCAAAAGGCTGACCGATATTGGAAACGATGTAGACCGTTCGAAGGGCGAAATAAAGACCCAGGGTGAAAATATCGAGTTGTTAAAAAGTGAAAACGTTTTCTCTGAGGCGAGGGGTGTCAAGTCTGAAGAAAAAACTTAACGCTAATGCGCAGTATTTGAAGAGCAACTGTTTGGAGATACAAGGTGTTCCTGAAAAGAAAACTGAGAATGTGATCGAGTTGGTGATAGCAGTAGCTGATGTCTTGGGATTCAAGATGACTCCTACAATGATTGACGCAGCGCATCGCCTGGCAGCTGTTCCTGCGAGAACTGGTCCACGGCACATCATCGTGAAGTTTTGTCGCAGGTTCGACATGGAGCAAGTACGATCGCGCCTGGCCATCAAGAAAAAAAGGTTTTCTCTGCTTCTAACTTAGGCTTCTCCAGTGATCTGTCCGTTTATGTGAACCTGGCGATGACTCGTGAAACAAGGATTCTGTGGGCGGACACTACGCAAATTGAAGGACGAGCTGCGTTTCAAGTTTGCATGGATCACCGCTGCCGGAAAGATGTTCCTGAGAAAATCTGACGGAGATCGACCTGAGCTGATAGAGGACCACTCGGACCTGGAGCGCCTGAGACGAGCACCGCGGACTGGACCACGGATGGAGGAAGGGAACAACACCAATGGTTAAAGCTGCCGGCTGTCATCGCATCGCCAACGTATGTTTTGTTATTATTTATTATCTATTTGTTCCTTTGTGTATATTTACTGCATGTGTTATTTATTTGTCTTATTGCATTGCCCTAGGTGCATGTGTATATATATATATTTTTCTAATTTATTACTTTATAAATGTGTAGTAACTTAAATATTTATTATCAAAATGTTAGAGGTCTTAAGACCAAAACTTTATCTTTTAGATTGGGAGTAATAAAATAATAGCTATAAAATTATTGCACTCACAGAAACCTGGCTTAATGGAATCCATAAGTAACTCTGAACTGTTTGATGATAGCTATAATGTATACAGGAGAGATAGAGTTGGGTTTGGGTGGGGGTGTCTTGTTAGCTATAAAAAATAATTTAAAATCTAGTCGTATTCATACTTTAGAAAAC
Organism: Homalodisca vitripennis; assembly: GCF_021130785.1. Lineage (NCBI taxonomy): Eukaryota > Metazoa > Arthropoda > Insecta > Hemiptera > Cicadellidae > Homalodisca > Homalodisca vitripennis. Next base: position 56,695 of record NW_025779547.1, on the reverse strand, counting down.
TAATGGGGAACATATATGGGTGCGAATTAATTTAACAAAATATCTTTCAATTATTCTAGGCGTAGTATATTTCCCTCCTAATTCAAAAATAGCATTGTACAAAGAGTTTTTTCGAAAAATTTGAACAATTCAACCTTTCTAAATGCGATAAAATTTTAGTCATGGGTGATTTCAATTTACCCATAACTGGAATCAATTTTTACTTTGACTGATGGGGGAGAAATTTGTAGACAGTTAATGTTTTTTTATGCAAATGTTTGACCTTAAATTAAAAAAACAACGTGTTAAACCTGTTCCGGGAGAAACCTTGGATTTAGTTTTGACTGATATAGATTTAAATGTGTTTGAAAGAAGAGCCTTTGGTTAAGTTGGATTGTTATCACCCGCCATTGCAAATTGTTTTTGAGTGTTATTGTAAATAAGACTAAAGGTTCGCCCTATATGCAATGGCAGGTTTAATTTAAAAAAAGGAGATTACTTGGCTCTTTACAATTCAATCAACTGTTTAAACTGGGAAGGGGTTTTAGGTACTAGTGATGTAAAATGACGGTGTTCATATTTTTTATAATTTATTGTATTCCAAAATTAATGAACACATACCTGTAACAAAACAGAAAAAAATTAAATATCCAATCTGGTTTTCATACGGTACAATTCAAATAATTAAAAGGAAAGAAACGATTACGCAAACAATATAAAAAATTAAAATTTGAATACTTGTTGAATGAATTTAAATTAATTAGAGCTGAATCAAAGCGGTGTATTAAAATTAGTTTATCTAAATTATACTTACTCTTTAGAGCAAGACGTAGTAAACAATCCGATTGTCATTCTGGAGTGCGGTGAGGAGGTTGAGGTCGACTGATAACAGGAACTACAACAATGACAGTGGACGGGGGAGAGGGGAGGGTAATGCGTAAGATAGCAGAGGCCTTTGCTCAGTATTTCCAGTCGGTGTACGATACCTCTGCTCTGGACTGTGATCAGCTGGCTGGCGTTGCGCTCAGCTCTCCTGTTCATTCAAACATTCCTTCCTTCTCTCTGGGTGCTATTACTGATCAGGAGATGTTGAAAAGCATTTATGAAACTCAAGTCCAAGCGATCATTTGGTCCAGACGGCATAGCCATCTTTAAAGGATGTTTTGAATTTTTAATTACACCTTTAAAACACTTATTTAATGTTTTTCAATTAAAACAAATTATTTTCCAGACCAGTGGAAACTAACAAAAGTGGTTCCAATATTTAAAAAAGGCTTGAAGAACGATATAAAAAACTACAGACCAGTTTGCTTTGTTGTCAACTCCAGCTAAGCTATTCGAATCAATTTTATACAGTAGAATTTTCAACCACGTGCAAAATTACATTACACCTTTTCAGCACGGTTTTTTCTCTGGGCGCTCTATTAACACAAATCTATTAAACTTTTCAGATTACTGCTCATCAGTTTTAGATAGAGGGAAGTCAAGTTGACGTAGTTTTACACAGATTTTCTCTAAAGCATTTGACAAGATCAATCATTTAGAACTATTAAAAAAAATTATTATTTTTTGGGATTCTCTGAAAATTCTATTAAATTTTTTTCATCATACCTTGGCAAAAGGAAACAATTGGTGACATTTAATGGGATTCTGTCTAGTGAATTTGAAGTACAATCCTGGTGTGCCTCAGGGTTCTAATCTTGGTCCGCTGTTGTTTATTTTATTTATAAATGATATTGTGGAATGTGTGAAAAAAGTCTTGTTGTATGCAGATGACATGAAAATCTTCCGTGAGATTAAAATCTTTAAACGATTGTAAATTACTGCAAGACGATTTGGATCGTTTGTTCTTGTGGAGCCAAACAGGCCTGCGATTTTAACACGGACAAGTGTGTTGTCATGAGGTACACTAGAAAAACTACTCGAAATGTTGTAAATTTTAATTTACTTATTAAATGACACTAGTCCTATCCGTCTGTTCAAATTTCAAAGATTTTGGGTGTTATTTTCGACACTACTATTTTCCTTTTCCAAGCATGTAATCGATATTTGTAAAACAGCGTACAAAATTTTTGGATTTGTATGCAGGTTGAGTCCAATTTTTTTAAAAAGGTATCTACATTAATACAATTGTATTTTTCCTTGGTTCGATCAAAATTGGAATTCGGATTTGTAATATGGAACCCATTTCAATATTATTTAATTGAAATGAATCGAAACGCTTACAAATAAAGTTTCTAAGGTTTTTGTACTTCAAAATATTTGGCATTTATACATACTTAATACTAAATTCTGAATTATTGACTTTGTTTGAGTTTGATAGCCTCCGTAGGCGACGTTGTGTGGGGTCTCTAGTTTTCTTGAAGAAGCTGATAACTGGGTAGGTGAACTGCAGTGTCCTGCTTGCCCGTTTAAAACTTTAAATGTTCCCCGCCCCTCGTCTAGAGCTCGAGCGTTGTTCATGTCCTCCTCACTTCTCTCATTCAAATTCTAGGTGTCACATTCACCTATATTAATACAATGATGCGGCTGTACAATGCTCTGCCTGACCATGTTGATATAGTGTCGTACGACCTTGACCTCATTTACTGCAATAATCAGACCTTGCTTTGAATAAAATTGTGTACCGAAGCACTTTCTTTTCCTCGGGTGTCCGGATCAGTGCGGGCCCGACGAAAAGCCGGATAGGCCTTGTATTTTCTTACAAGGCCATTGTCTGTGTTGGCGCTTGGCCCAGGAACGCCTGGACATCTGGGGTTTGGGGGTGTTAGGGAAAGCTTAGGCGGTGTTGAAAAAAGCCAGAGCCAAATAACTCTTTTAAAAATATACAAAGCTGTTATTGTATCCGAGTTTAAGGTTTCATTTACACTATTTAATAAATGTGTTATTTATGATATTATTTTAATTTCTATTATTGTGTTCATTGTTTTTTTATGTTATATATATATATATATATATATATATATATATGAGTTATGTCCTTTAATTTCATGCTTTGTTATTGAAAGGAATAAGTATTCTAGCTAATGCATCATTTACGTATGTAGAATTATGCATTGAATTTTAAACACCTAAGATATGCATTCAATATTATGTATAACACAGACGTTACATTACTAAATTCTCAGTCAGTTCTTGGAAGCTGACTAGCTTAAAAGTTTTTGGAGAGGAGAGTGAAGTTACACTCCTTATACGTAAATAATGACAAATTAACACAAATATTTTATAATATTCTTCACTTTTATTACGTGTTTTTGCAATAGGGTTCGCTATTGGTTTTCCATGCCAAATTTGAACTCTATAACATATTTAACTTACGAGATAACCTGTGGACGGATAAACATACAATCATACAGGAAAGAAAATTGTAATCCTCACGGTAACCAAAGAGAATTCGTGTGAGTTCCTACGTTTTCTGTATTGCACAATGAACTCATTGGAGTTGTGCAAGTTCTCTCTACACAAGGAAGACAACTATGAGATGTTGTTAATTTCACCCAAAAAATAATTTAAAACATTTTTTTCAATAAATTAATTGAAATATAATTGCATTTAAAATCACTGAAAATCATTATATGTACTAAAAATAGGAATTAAAAAAAGGTGTATTTATTTTACAAGTATTTGTCCTGTAGTCATCATAGATGAATAAAAAAAGAATGCTTTCATTATGAAATAGGTAAAAATGCTATTACAAATATTAAATATGGTTTCATTATGTGATATTTAAAAATTCTTAGTAGTTTATCTTAATCAGTATAAAATATATTTTCGGACTCATAACAGATTGTTTGCTATGTACAGCTGTTATGAAGTAAGTGAAACTTCTGTGAGTTGGTAAAACAAGTTTTGATGAAGTGTTAGAGATAAGAAACAAGGAAAGAGAATATTATACAGTGGGCTATAATATGATTCAGAAAAACAAATAAGCCAGCTTTATCATTTGAAGGCAAGTTTCAACAGAAGTCTGTAGACAAGGTCACAGAGAGTAAGTAATCTCACTGACCAATGTGCATCAAAGTGGAAGGCGACCATAAACACAGTTTCATGTGGTGATCCGGAAGTTTACCTTACGTTAAATGGTAGGCTTCTAAGACGCTCAGCGTTAATGCTCAGTAGCTCATGCAAGGTTTTATATCAGTAATCAAATAAAATTTCTGGTAAGGAAACGAGTGGTACTACCACAAAGGTGTGGCAATGGAATCATCTATTGCAAGTTAAAAGTTTACATTGAGCATAATATATTATAATTTCTTTGTTACCTATTAATAAATGTGGCATTACAATATTCACATGGTAGTAACACAGTTTGTTGACTGTTTATTAATTCACCAATCATGGTCCAAATATGAACAATAAATATTCGCTCTGCTAAATCCGTACGATTGACCTCTGCACTACTATCAACACACAGTAACGCAGCTATGTTTGGAAAAGCTGATTCTATGTACGTGTTGAGTACAGGTAGCTGTGAGTCTACCTTTCTCTTATATGTGCAGCAACTGAAATCAACCATCCTTCCACACAAGCAAATGTTCCGTTAAATCAAATCTTCTAAACAGGACACAGCTATTGTGAGAAGGATAATACATTGAGGCTGTGAATGTTAAGTGTTAAAACCGATGTTTTGAGCCGGTTCAATACCTATATCTCCCCGGCTCATGTGTGTTTTATATAGTGTGTGTGTGTGGTTTATTGGCTGCAGAGGCGACTGATTTTGAAGGCGTTTTGGCCTTTCCGGGAGAGTGGCGAAAAGACTCTGAGCTGTAGTGTAACTAGTTAGGAGTAGCTCCTGTTTAAAATTTTGGTTTTATTTTAGTAATTTTGTTAGATTTGCTGAGCTGATTCCTTCTAACATGTGCGGCTAGGTTTACGGCCCCCTCACTGATGAGGTCCAAGGGATGAGCTGTTTATCTCCTGTCATCTCTCCATCATGCGTGGTCGCAGAGAACCTTCACTTTGCGCATCTGCTGAGGGACGGCCACCATGATGGACATTTCTGCTAGTCAAAATCTGGTGATACCCTGCATTCTTTATTTATTTGTTATTGTTATTGTTGCCATTTATATAGTTTATATTTTGTTTATTTAATTTTAAGTTAGTTTTAGATATTATTTAGTTATTTCTTGGATTTCATTAGGAGCCCGCCCTTAGCCGAAGGATACCGGGTGGAATTGGCATTTCTTGTTTCAAATTATGGCGTGTCTAATTTTTTGTATGCAGGCAGGTGCACCTGACAAGAATTGTTCGAGGGTATATACTACTGCAGGCACTTTTTATTTTTTTTTTTATAATATATATATACTTAATTATATTGACTGGATAGGCCCTGTGTTTTTCGTAGTAAATGAACCTGAGTATACTGACCACGGTGTTTTTTTTTTTTTTTTTACCTAGTTTAATTGTGAACCGGCATTCCCGTTCGCCACCTTGGGCGCGCGTTTCCCAGTTGGTTTGCTGTGGGTGTGCGAGCGGCGATGTAAGGTTTCAATGGTAGCAGAGCGTGGTTACCTGCTCTCTCAGCTGTCTCTCAGTTCTGGTTTTGTTTTGTTGGTGTAGGTTAGTGTTAGGTAGGGGGAGGTTTAGAAGTACACATTTTTTTTTATTAGGAGCTCGCCCTAGCACAGGATAACGGGTGGAATTGGTTTTAGTGTCTTGCTTTCCTGCAGACTTACCCTTTGCAGGGAGCAGGGGACTCTAAATTGCTTAACCGCTAAATTTACCTAACTGTACTCTACTTCTCCCCTATCAATGTGTTTGTTTTGTTATATTTATTGCTTCTGTGTTTGTAGGTTGTGGGTTAGTGTATATTTGCATGGTATCCTTCTATTAGGTAGCAGGTATTAAGTTCTTCACTTGGACCTCGTCAGTGTAAGGCCCTTTGTGAGTGGAGTCCACTTAGTTTACTAAGTAATTGTTGCGTAACGCTTTGTTGTATTTATTTTGTCTTAATTGTTTGGTATGGCGTTTTCCCTGGTGCCTGAAACATCTGCGCAAGCCCGAGTTGGTTTTTGAGGTCCTGGCGAGAGGACAGAAGCCCGAGGGAGATGTGAGGGCATTAAAGAGCTCAATTACGGGATTGTATAGCGTTGGAACCGCAGCTGGAATGCAGAGTTCCAAATTAATACTGAAATTTGAGTTTTGTAAAACCCGAATGGAAGAGTTAGAAGACGATATTAATTTTGAGTCCACTTCCCATGTCCGGGTCAGCAAAGGCTAGATTGGCATCTCAACTTTTACATTGGCGTGACAGAATAGTTTTACTTATGTCAGCTCCTAGTTTGGACTCTGATATTAAAAGTTGGGCCTTTTCGGCCAGTAAACAAATTAAAACAAGCCTTAGATGGTTTGAGTGAGGTGCGCTCGGTGAAAGAGAAGGGGGGTACTATTTACCGCTGTCACTCCAACGGAGGTTCCCACTACCATTACCTTTGCTAACCGTCCTCCGGCTCTTTCTTTCGAGCCTCCCAGAGTTACTATGTCTCCGATGGGTAGTGGCCCTCCTGAAGCGGCTGGTGAGGCATCATCTATAGTTGTGCCTTCCTTTTCTAGCTTTGGCAAATTGCCCCATCCTTTGGGGAGTGTGTTTTACAACACTTCCCCAGAGTTGATGGGCTTGACACTAATTTACTTATCCATTTCCTTCTGGAAGTTTTTAAGCTGAGAGAATTTCCTGGTATGACAGATGCCATGCTTATGCAGATCTTAGCGCAGTTTTCCTTAAGGCCGCTTTTTGATCGCCTTCTAGACTGCCTTAAGAGAGGTGCCACTTTTGACCAGTTCCACGCCGAGATCTTGGAGTTCTTTGTACCTGCTCGGGTTAGGGAGCGCTTGCGGGTGGAACGCGTTTACCGTCCTCAGGCACCAGAACGAGACGTTGAGCCATTTTGTCGGGGAGATACGGGATGTAGCCCGGGTGTTGCGCTTGAGCTTGAGCGAAACAGAGTTGGTGGAGCCTTATTTTGGAGGGCATTAAACCTGAAGAACGCTCCCGTTTGATTTTTTGTAGCCGTCCCGCATCTTTTGCGGATATGGACCGGCCTCTCCATCATCTCTAGAGGGGTTCAGGATGCGGATGATCAAAGGGAGGCCATGTCGAGGCATCTTCCTCACTTGCCTCCGGGGCCGGTCCATGCTCCGGTGCGGTCTGAGCCAAGCAGCTGCTCCTTCCCTTAGGCAGCCTCCTACCTGTTATGGCTGCAAGCAAGTGGGACATATTATACCGTTTTGTCCACTTAATAAAAAAAAACTAGTAAGCTTGCGGACGAGTAAGCCCGACTCGTGCCGTAAAGGTAATTTTGAGGGCAAAAATGTACATAATTTTGATGGTAAAAGGGTAGCTGGTTTAATACAGAACAGAAAGAAAACAGAAAGAAATAGACTTGGGGACAGTTATCATCGTTGGCCGAGAGGGGAGGTTGCTGCTCTGGCCCGCGCAGGGAGTAAGGGCTGCCCGCTCAACCTGCCCACAACTGGATGTGCTTGTGGGGAATGTGGTGCAGAAGGCCCTGGTTGATTCTGGGTCAGCACGCAGCCTGATTTCTTTGTCGTTTTTTTGAAGATCTAAAATCCTCTGGGCTAATACGGCAGGTTGAGCCTAGTTCACTTATCTGCTGGACTGCTTCACGCACACCTTTACCTATTATCTGTAGTGCCCAGATTCACATCAAAATTAATTATTTCTCTTGGGATTGGAGCTTTTTGGTGGCTAAGGACCTGGACTTTTCCTTTCATCTTGGGAGCAGATTTTATCGGAAAAACTGGCATGATTTTGGATTTGGCCTCCAGTCATGTTTTTCTTTGCTTTCGCCAGGCGGGTGCTCGTTCCCTTTTCTGATGTCGAGTCTCGTGGGACCTGCTGCCTTAGAGATGGAAGATAAGAGCTTGACTCCTCCTGACCAACTAGGACATCTTACGCCGAAAGAGGCTGAGGACATAAGGCAGATTTGTTCCAGTTTTCCTGAAGTCCTCACTGACAAACTGGGCACGACCAATCTCTTGGAATACGAGATTCGTCTTACAGACACCCGTCCTGTACGTTCCCATCCATATAAGCTTGCTCCGCCCAAGATGGAAATTCTGAGAAATATGATCGATGATTTACTTAAGAGTGGGGTAATCGAGCCGTCTTGCTCAAATTTTTCCAGTCCAGCGTTTTTCTAGTGCCGAAACCTAATGGGAAGTCCAGATTGGTCCCTGGATTATCGAAAGCTCAATGCTCAGATAGAAATTGGACTCCGTGCCTCTCCCCGATTTGCATTCTGCTTTCGACTGGTTTGGTAAGGCCAAGTATTTCTCCATTTTTGATCTTAATCAGGCATACCATCAGATTTCCTCTAAAACACGAGTCTCGACCTCTCACTGCCTTTTGTGTGCCTTGGAATTTGTACCAGTTCACCCGAGTGCCAATGGGCTTTGGCTGTGGGGGCCCAAACACTCACCAGACTCCTGGATTCTATCTTTCATGATGTCAAATTTAAGTTCGTGTTCAACTATCTGGATGACCTGCTTGTGTACATTGAGAGTTATGAGGAGCACTTGACTCATCTGGAGGAAGTTCTAACTAGGCTGCGAGAGTCTGGCCTTACCGTCAATCCTGAAAAGGTGAGTTTTGCTCAGCCTGAAATATCGTTTCTGGGTCATCTTGTCTCTTCTCGAGGTGTTTGTATTGATCCAGAGAGAACCCAGGCAATCAGGGAGTTTCCTCCTCCTAAGGATGCCAAGGGGATTGCCCGTTTTGTGGGAATGATAAATTTTTATCGTCGTTTCATCCCCAATGTTGCTGAAGTGGCGGCCCCTCTGAACTCTCTTAGGAAAAAGGGTGCCAAGTTTGAGTGGGGTGAAGCGCAACAGACTGCTTTTGAGCAGCTGAAAGAGGCAGTGATGCAGCCTCCAGTCTTGGCTATGCCTGATTTCAGTCGTAGGTTCGTCTTGCAAACTGATGCTTTCCTCCTCCTTAAGCCGTTGCTGCTGTTTTTATCCCAAGAAGTAGATGGTATCCGGCAGCCCATAGCTTATGCTTCACGCACGTTAACCCCTTGTGAGAAGAAGAGTTGTTCTGTTTATGAGCTGGAATGTTTTGGCTGTCGTGTTTGGAATTAACAAGTTCAGGCGTTACCTAGAACATAAAGAATTTTTGTTGGAAACCGACAACCAGGCACTTTCTTGGCTCCTTGCCCACCCCCGTCAGCTCGGGAAGATTGGTCGCTGGGTAGTCCAAATTTCTGCCCTTAAGTTCACAGTGGAGCACGTGCGAGGCACCCAAAATATCATAGCGGACACTCTGTCACGCATGTATCACTTACCCAACGACCACCAGAATTTATCAGAGCCGCCATGTTGTGGCGTGCTCCTAGACTTTCCTCTGGCATTTTCGGACATTGTTCCACACCAACTTAAGGATCCCGAGCTGACTGCTATCATCAATGAGCTTAAAAACGGAGGTGCCCACCCTCCTTATTTTCTGTACCAAGGTGCTCTATGCTGCCGTGACAAGCAGCGGAGAAAACCTAAGTTAGTGGCTGCCAAGCTTTTCTTGTACCGATGGTCTTTTCAGTATTTTCATGCTTCTCCTGTGGGTGGACATCTAGGAATTCATAAGACCATCGCGAAGATTAGGGATCAGTTCATCTGGAAAGGTATGGACCGGGATATTGCAGCTCGAGTACGTTCTTGTGAACTGTGCTCGCTAAGCAAACCCGCTCAAAATACCAAGTTTGGGGTCTTTTGTCATCTGAGGTGGCGGAAAAAACCTTTGGAGAAGGTTTTCATTGACTATGTTGGGCCTCTCCCGCGTAGCAAGTCCGGAAATAAGTTCCTACTTGTTTGTGTGGATGCCTTCTCCAAGTTTGTTTGGTTGTTCCCATTGCGGAGTGCTACCGCGCAGCTCACGGTGCAAGCACTTCGTAACCATTTTTTTCAACACTTTGGAATCCCCGCCACCTTAGTTTCCGATAATGGTTCACAATTTGTCTCTAATATCTTTAAAAGAATGTGCTTTGGGCACGGAATCCGCCATGTGACTACTTCCCCTTTCTATCCTCAGCCTTCTCACGCCGAACGGTTTAATCGCAATCTTCGATCTGCTCTCATTGCCTTTCATGCGGAAAATCAGACCACCTGGGATCAACAACTACCTTGGATCCAATTTGCCTTTAATACGGCCCAGCATGAAAGTCACAAGGCGGTACCTTTCGAGTTATTATTTGGCTTTCCGCCAAACAACCCTTTGGCGAACCTTTGGAAAATTAGCGATCTTCTGCCACCTCCTGGTACTCCCCGATGTGAAAGCCACTTGGGAGGCAGCCAGGCGGAATCACATTCGGGCTAGGGAGTTAGTAAGGAGGAAGTACAACCGAGGTCGTATTGCCAATCCCTTCCAGGTGGGGGATCTAGTTTACTGCAAGGCTCACCCAGTCAGTTCGGCTGTGGACAAAAGAGCTGCTAAACTTTGCTACAGGTGGACTGGTCCCCACCGCATCTTGAAGTTTCTGACTCCGGTGACTGCCCGACTGGGAGATCCTCAGTCCGAGAAGATTTTTCAGGAAGGCGCACATATCCCATCTGAAGCCTTGCCGGAGTCATCCGTGATTTCTCTTTAGTCCTGTGCGGAAGGGTTTTAGGTCCAGAGGCCTGATCACCTCTGCTCCTTCTTCCTGATCAAGGTTCCTGTTTTCTTCTTTGTACCCACGCTACTCTTGGAGGGATTTCTTGCCTCCAACTGGATTTTCTTGGTTTTCCCTTCTGCATACTTCAGGGTTTTCCGGTTTATAATTCTTCAACCTTTGGGGGAGAGGCATTTCGTTCGGTTCTTCTTTTTGAAGAAATTAACAGAGGGGAGTTCCTCCTTTTTGGGGGGGAGTCTGAGTGAGCCGGTTCAATACCTATATCTCCCCGGCTCATGTGTGTTTTTATATAGTGTGTGTGTGGTTTATTGGCTGCAGAGGCGACTGATTTTGAAGGCGTTTGGCCTTTCCGGGAGAGTGGCGAAAAGACTCTGAGCTGTAGTGTACTAGTTAGGAGTAGCTCCTGTTTAAAATTTTGGTTTATTTTAGTATTTTGTTAGATTTGCTGAGCTGATTCCTTCTAACATGTGCGGGCTAGGTTTACGGCCCCTCACTGATGAGGTCCAAGGGATGAGCTGTTTATCTCCTGTCATCTCTCCATCATGCGTGGTCGCAGAGAACCTTCACTTTGCGCTCTGCTGAGGGACGGCCACCATGATGGACATTTCTGCTAGTCAAAAATCTGTGATAAACTGCATTCTTTATTTTATTTGTTATTGTTATTGTTGCCATTTATATAGTTTATATTTTGTTATTTAATTTTAAGTTAGTTTTAGATATTATTTAGTTATATCTTGGATTTCATTAGGAGCCCGCCCCTTAGCCGAAGGATACCGGGTGGAATTGGGCATTTCTTGTTTCAAATTATGGCGTGTCTAATTTTTTGTATGCAGGTGCACCTGACAAGAATTGTTCGAGGTATATACTACTGCAGGCACTTTTTATTTTTTTATTTATAATATATATTATATATATATATATATATATATATCTATATATATATATATATATATATATATATATATACTTAATTATATTGACTGGATAGGCCTGTGTTTTCGTAGTAAATGAACCTGAGTATACTGACCACGGTGTTTTTTTTTTTACCTAGTTTAATTTTGATCCGGCATCCCGTTCGCCACCTTGGGCGCGTGTTTCCCAGTTGGTTTGCTGTGGGTGTGCGAGCGGCGATGTAAGGTTTCAGTTTCCTTTCAACTTTTTTTCGTTTTCGGTAACAAAATATTTTTGGATCGATTTCGATGAACATGACTCGAGATTTAAGAAGTCTAAACAGCATCAGATTTTAGACACTGCAACTAAGAAGAAGGTGAACTCGAGCTAAACTCATCATACGTATTGAATCAGCCCTTCCCACCATATCTGCATTATGGAAGATTCAGTAGCTCCACCGTGCTTTTGAATCGTGTCAGTCAACATCGTAGTGCTTTTAGTTGTGCGCCTGATGAGACATGAGTATATAGGGTGCATAATGGAAAATAATGACCATTATATGGAAAATACATTATTTAATCATCCGATTGATAAAAAGGGTGAAAATACTTCAAAATAGTCTCCTCCTGGATCAATACACCTGCTTAAACAGTTATGCCACACTTGGAAAGCACGCTGGAACTCCTCCACCGAAAGCCTCTCAGTACTCTTATAACTTCAGCTTGGATGTTTTTCCACTGAATTCCAGTGCTTTCCCATCAGTTCGCTCTTCAGTCGGTGGAACAAAACAAAATCACACAGAGCTATGTCAGGGCTGTAAGTAGATTGGGGCACCATGGAGGTCTTGTTCTTGGTAGGGTAGTTGGCAACTACGAATGGCGTGTGGCTGGGGCATTTTCGTGGTGGAGCTTGAAGATGAATTTAATACGAGTATCAGGCCGGACGCGGGCGATCTTGCTTTTCAGTCTCAAGCACCTCCAGACAAAGGACTGCGTTGACAGTTTTTTCTTGCGATTAGAAAATGGACGATTTCTCAAACGTCAAAGAAGACTATCAGCCATTATTTTGATACGAGACATGCTCATTGTGAACTTTTTGGGGTTCCGGAGACGATTGTGTGATATTCTCCAAAACGACTTATATTATTTCGTCATGAAACAGAAATTTCATTATTATCATTTAAATGAGGAATTTTAATATTTTAAATTTAGTATTATAATCTAATTATACATTCTTAATATTGCAAGAATTTAAATTTGCCCATTATTATCTCTTGTATTGTGTAAGAGAGCTCTGGCGTGGATTTCTGTAACTAATAGAAATGAGTTAAACCTTCAAGAACAAATTTAGGTCACAACTGTTTGGTATTGTTTTTAATTTTTAAAATATATCAATCAAACGAAAAATAATCATTTTTTTTGTATCTTAAATAAACACCAACGATTAATGTGAACTGATTACGAATTTTTTTTCTTACTAGCAACGCTAGAAAGATTGTTGTAAAACACAAATTAGAAAATGCATCTCATAACAATATATAAATTTTTTTATTACGCGAAAACTTCAAATATCTATTGGTGTCCATTCAATACGAAATATTGTAAACTGATTCTCCCTGTACTCTTTGGGTACTAAGATGATTATACATAGCACCAAACACGAATTAGTAGCTTTTACACAAAACTTAAAAATACAGTGTATTAACTGTATTTAATTTGTAATTCTGTTAGCGCTACATATGAACTATTGTGGCGTTTTGTGCTGTAAGTAATCGCTAAAACTAGGATGTAAACTGTTTTGTATAACGAGAAATAGTGAGTAAAAACTTTGATTAAAATTGAATTAAAGTAACTCATCCTTGTAAGTCCTGGTACTTGTCCTGCTTCTGTTTAATCATCGTGTTCCTGGTGCTACTTCCACGACTAGCTGTGAGTCGAAGGAAATTTGAAAAATGCAGCGACATAAAACTTTAGAATTATTTTTAAAACATTAATTTAGAAATCCTATTTTGTTTCCATGGATATAAAATATTTCACTGAAACTGCTGCTTACGTTTTGCTGCCCCTTATATTGCTGACGTCACGACTACTAATAACGCTAAACTTTTGTTATATGATTACTCCAACACATAAATTTTAGAGGCAGAAACGGGTAAAATAAAACTTAACTATAAAGATTTTTATAAGTTTATTTCCCGGTCTCTGATAAATGTGTAACATTATTAGTGTTTGGAAGCACTATATAGGGAAACTGTACGACATGACAACTTTTACTATTTCTAATTATTCTACAATACGCGACACGACATGAAATATGGAAACTTCATTTCCGAATTTAACCAAAAGGATAAAACTAAATACAAAAATTGAAAACATCATTTCCAAATTTAACCAATCACCAAATCCCTATATGAGGCCTGGGGCGAGTTGTAATAGTATACAATCAAATGTACATAAACCGGGTTGAGTTTCTTTTTAAGTGAAGTTATCTTTAAATTTGAAATATTTTTAATTCCACATTCTTAGGAATACATAATTATCCCAATTAGGTTCTGTAAAATAATATTACGTTTAAAAAAATAATCAAATTTATAATTTATTAATTTCGTAAACGATAAAAAAGATAGCGACACATAAAAAGATTGTTGATCTTAACACGGTTAAGCTTTTAAAACCTAACAAAAAACAATTTCCACCTCTTGTATAGTTAATAAAGTTCTTAACTTAAAATATAAATCTCCCAGTTGATATCAAAATATTTCTATGTTTCCATGAATTCATTGGTAGACATTTCATTTTGTTCCTGCAACGTGTTAGGGCCCAAAGAAGCTCTCAACGTTTCGACTAGAAGTTTAGCGTCAACCTCTTTATGAGAGACTTAGTAATACATGCTGTTTTTTTAAGTAATTTAGCAGCATTGTACGTATTGATCATTGAGTAAATTCTTAAACATAACAAATAACTTATAGAGTAGTTCAGTTCCAATTAATATTTTTTATGAAAATAATTATTATCTGTTTATTCTTAACTAATAGGAACAAAGTTACTCTCAGTTACGTTTTATATTTATTTAAAAAAAGGAATTTTTTAAAGATAAATAAGTTTATTAAAACTGTACTGTTTCCGAAACTAAATGTTTCATAACTACAAGATTTGTTACAAAATGAAAAAAAATCTTTGTACAATCACAGGAAACAAAAAGAGGAATATAAATTTAATTCTGAATGTCTTTGAAGTTTAAATTCAGAGCTCTGGTGATGGTTTCAGAAAATAATTGGATAAATCAACAATTATAGACCATATTTATACTCAAACCTGTATAGTATTGTTATTATTTTATTGAGTGTAAACAATTAAATGTTATTAAGATATGAAACTTTATTCCTAAGTCACCTACTATTCGCTTATTTTAAATTATTTTCAATATTTCACTCCTATTAAATGCCTGAGTGATATCTCTCAGACATATTTAAGTAAATAATTCTTCAAGTAATCTTTACACTAGTTATCAGATATGTGTGAACGGATATTGTATAGCTTGGACCATGTGTAGATAATTATTGTAAACTGATTCTTTCTGTACACTTAGAGTACTGAAAAGATTTAAAAACATAAATCTCAAGTTTCTTTTTAAGCTCACTAAATATACGAAAATAATTCTTCAAGTAATCTTGAAACTTTTTATCAGATATGTATGAACGGATATTATATAGCTTGGACCATGTGTAGATAGTCATTGTAAACTGATTCTTTCTGTACACTTAGAGTACTGAAAGGATTTAAAACATAAATCTCAAGTTCTTTTTTAAGCTCACTAAATATACGAAAATAATTCTTCAAGTAATGTTGAAACTTTTTATTAGATATGTATGAACGGATATTATATAGCTTGGACCATGTGTAAATAGTCATTGTAAACTGATTCTTTCTGTAAACTTAGAGTACTAAAAGGATTTAAACACATAAATCTTAAGTTCTTTTTTAGCTTACTAAATATACAACAATTATTCTTAAAGCAATCTTTACATTTTTATCAGATATGTATATGTCATGGACGATGTGTTAGAATTGATTGTAAACTGATGTTTCTGTACACTTAGAGTACTTAAAGGATTAAAAAAGTACAAATCTCAAGTCCGTTTTTTGCTCACAAAATATAAGAAAGTTATTTATTGATCAAAATAATCTTCCTCATTGTTAAATCCCTGTTAATAGTAAACACGTTATAACTAAATAAAAACTGTTTCAATGTACACTGATATGTAAATAGCAATTATATATTTCCTTAGGGGAAGCAAAATACTATTGTAGTAAGTTTATTTTAAAAAAAACAATTATTTGAAAAATTAGTGTGAAGTAAAGATTAATTATATTTAATTTAATTTTTACATATTTTACTGTGATTTGTTTGAAATTATTAAATCCTGTATTATTAACCTGTATAGAACTGTTAAAATGAAAACTATAACTATTTTCATAACAATCCTGCAATGTTGAAACCACTACCCTAACACTTATAGGGTTGTCGCACTAGCTTAATTAACTTCCATATTTATTGCATAGTTGACATTGATTAATATCCTGAACTTTAAGTAATTATAATTTTATTTTTACTGCGCAAGTTTACCGCAGAGATATTTTTATTATTTGAATGTAAAAAAGATAAACTGTGTGTTTCATATTCAAACATAAATAAGGTATTTTGCTCATTATCGCTATAAACATATAAAGAGAAGTTTAAAATAATGAGCTGTTTATAATACTCGATTTCGTGCTTAAAGAGGCCTTTGACCATATCTGCACAGGACGTAAAGTCTTTTAACCAAATACCTTCTTTGTTTGTATTAAGAAATCACTTCCAATAAGTCATTTTCTTTCGAATATTTAAATCGAGTGTTCTACAATACGGTATACTATTGAAGTTACATCAACATTTAATTAAAATATGAAAATATAATTATTGAAATTTTCAAATTTTTAACTAGCACCCGTGTATATTAAGATTATTGTAAGTGAATAGCGCGTCCGATTCGGTACTCAAACTCTGACCCTTTACGTGGTATAGCCGAGTCGCTAAACACATACTACCAAGACAGTGGAATATGTCTACCAGGCACATTCTAGTAATATTTCATCAGCGTGTGCCCAATAGATGAGAAGGTGCAGGTATTGTAATACTGTCCCCGAAAAGAATATTTAAAACTATTTAATGCGTAAGTTTTTAATTTATAAATGCCATAATGGTGTCCAAAAAGAGAGTGAGTGATTAAACTCTCGACAGGAGAGAGTTCTAGTGTACGATTCAGTAACTACTTCATAAAGATAAAAGTCATAGAATATTTTTTCTTTTAAGAACTACCCTACACTGCTTTTTTATATGTAATTTAAACAGTGTAAAATGATATAGTAGATCACTGATATTATTATTCAGCTAGCATACACTTATTTTACTTAAACTTTAATATTTATCCATGAAAATACGTCAGAAAGAAAGCGGTTTTGACGTAAGTAAGAAAATATTTCTCTTATATAAGTATTGGTTTTTTTCATCAAATATTTAAAAACAGGTACAATTTTACCATGCGTCAAAGTCTCGTTTATCTAATACTACAAAACGATTCTCTCTGTATTCTTTGTGTACAGAGCGGATTGTAAATAGCCTAAAACACAACATTTGCAGTTTTTTAACAAACCCATGACAACCTTAAAAGTCTAGAAATCAAATCAACGAAATAATTAACACGTATTTTAATATTTTTATTTAGTACTAGTGTTGTCACTAACTATTCCGGTGTTCTGTCACTAAAAATAGGATGTGTAAACTGCTTTGTTAGTGAGAGATCGAAAAGCAGTTGCTGTGAATTCTAAGAAAATGTTAAAAGTAACTCATCTGTAAGTTCTGGTCCTGGTCCTGGCCATAATGTATCCTGGAGGAGTTTCCCGGCCGTACTCGAAATAGAACAATTTTCATCATAAACTGAGCTAAAGAAAATTTACTGAACAAAATGTAGTATCTTTTCGTTTCTATGGATATACATATTTTTATATATTATACTGTTGAGTAAGTTTCAAATGTTTTCCTTCTTTTCTTTTAATCTTGAAACGTGGAGACTTGTATTGTTTTTGCCACGTCTCTTACCGAAAAGCAACAAAATTCCCGTACAACATATTCGTACATTCTCTAGTTACAAATAAATCAATAAACATATTTATATCATGCTTGTTTCGAAATCCAACCCACATGCACGTTTGACATGACATTTTACTATACAGCTGCATCTACAAAACCTACATATCATATCAGATTCAAGTAGTCTGCCATACAATGCACTTTTAAATGGCCCCTAAGAGTTATTCCTAACGTTACTTCACAAATTACTGGTAACATTTTTGAAGGAAACAGGATTATTCCGGACATACAGTATTCCATCGTTCAGTGATACAATACAATCAATCTACATACATTCAATCTACAATCTGATCTCTTAAGAAAAATGACAAAATCTATTCATAACTACAATCTAGGTTAAAGTAAATAAAAATAACATGCCAAAGCGTTGACACGCATAAGTCTGGAACTGCAATAGCATTTTGTTGCGTCTATTCCATGCACCCTTATTCTAAAACATGCACTTAATACAAACTAAATACTAATTATTACCGCAGAATACATAAAAACAACTATGAAATATTATAAAAATTTTAACACAGGATTTCCAATATTTATTTATAAACTGTATATAAAGTTTCTGAAACTTATAGATTTATAGTACAGCGAACATAGTTCGGTTTAAACTTTTATAGAGCAAATAACTTTCCATCCATCTCAGAAGAATAAAAAATATATTTACTTTATGTTTATACAGATGTTATGACCTTAATAAGTCTATCATCTAAAAAATATTTGTAAGCTAACTCACATTTAGGCTAAGTATTTATAGTTTTCACACTTTTTATGCAAGTTAAAAATATGTAAAGGTACGGCTAGTTATATAATGAAGACGGTGTTGTAACTACTGTTGTCACCAACCATTTAACAACTATGAGTTTGCTCATTTTTAATAGTACGTGTTAGTGAGATGATACTTGTATGGGACTTCTACAAACCTAGAAATTCCAGAACCTGGAATGTCTGGTGTAAAAAGATTCTGGCTCTGGTTTAAAAAATAATTTGCCGAGGTGTCCCGCGCTTAAGAAGATATACAGGCATACATAATTAGGCCGAGAAGCCTATTTAAATAAAAACACGTCTTCTTTCAAACTTTATAATGAATTCCCGACCTTGAAAAAACCCTGAATTTCATAAGTACCTCACCATTCAAGTGACTAAATTTTGGTGAAATTTATCTAGCCCCTAGAGGTGTGGGCGTAAGAAGGGAAAGCCAGCTATGAGCCAGCCTCTCAAATAAAAGAAGATAAGGGTTGGCACACCCTTATGTCTTGGGCTGACAAGAACCATTGACTCTTTGGGAACGAACACTACTTACTCCAAAAGTCATCTCCCTCAGCAGACCAGACCTATCGAATTACCCTAGTGCCCCAGAATTTAGAAATTTGCAGTTAGTGATGTGCCACTCCTGGACATCTATAATGTTGCCCCAGATTGGTTTTCCCTGTACCCAGTGTGGGTTCAACCGGAAGGTACAAACCAACCAGAAGTGAACCCTCTGGGTAAAGTAACTGTATACATAATATTACTGTATTAGATCTAGCAGATACATTAAATGAATCCTTTATAATTTTTTAGAGGAAATGAGTAAACACCTTCACAGAAAATAAACAACAGTTCTTTGAAAAACAAGATCTTAGGAACACAATTTAATTTTACGGTTTCTAAATATACATGCTTAAAAATTCTGTAAATTTCAGATAGTTTTTGATACAAAAATTTCCATTTAGTTTAAGAGAGACGTCGTAACATACATATTCAGTTGTTGTAGCCTTCAAGCAATAATCTTATTAGCCTTCAGCTTAAACGGAACAGGTCTTAAATATATTAGTTTAAGCACGAACAACAAATATAGAACACGAACCTAGATCTTAGGTTATTTGTAGATACCTACAAATTCAAGTAACTTAACCGTTATAATTCTTGAACTAGAAAGATACTGAAGAAATTTAAACAAAAAGTAAAATTCGACAGCGATTTCTAAGTTTTATTGATTACTCCTAATTTAAATTCAAAATACTAAAGAATAAATTTTTTATGAATGATTATATTTTCAGACTACGTGAAGATTATTGTTAGTTTGATAATACAACGTACGCGAACAGGCACTCGAACTCGGGCCCTTGAGTTGATAAGCTGATACAAAATTATTCAGCAACGGTAGAAGGTGTAATATGAGGCACATTCTGGTAATTCTTCCTTCAGCACGTGCCGACTAGACGTGCAAGTACACCTTTTTGCAATAATATGCTGTAATTAATATTGTGATTTTGCATTGATACTGCTTATACAATATAGATTTTCTTGTCATAAAATAAATAAATTTTACTGTAGTTTCAAGCGAAAAGTTTAAGTATTTGAAAAGAGCAATGGAGTCCAGTATGGAATTGCTAACTGGATGGAATGATTTTTGTTTCATGTAGAAACAATAATACTAAACAATATGGGCTAACGTATTGTTTTGTTTGCTAAAACTGTTTATATTTATATAAATTGTTACATTAAGGCATCTAAAAATAACTAGTATTAGTTTATTTTTAATAATAGTCAGTTTATATACACAACTTTGAACTCACTGTTAATATTTAGCAAACTACAAAATACCGGAATACCTAATGGCTGTTAGTCATAGGTAAGAAAATGGTTTTCTTAAGCAATTATATATGCTCGTATCAACTGTGTGAACCAGATCCAAAATTCATAACTTAATTCAATATCTTTAGAAGAAAACATAAAGCCAATTAGAAATATTCGTTTTGGGTACAGAAATATATAAAACTAACCAAAACGCAAATTTAATAGAGAACGGACCATTGCTTTAAAGAGAACGTACCAGTGGGATTTATTTCATATAGTAATCAACCTAATGCAAGAAATAAAAATCACGAAAAAGTCAACTATCATTAAATACCTGTTTTATTTTTAATAATTTTATTAAATTTTAATATTATTTATTCCTGACCATTTACTCATGCACTGTTGCAGTAATATATTTTGTGATTAATTGTCTATGAATCTTAGATGCAAACTACGTTTTTTGTATAACAAGAGATAGTAACATCAGAAACTATGATCTATAAAAAACTCACTGTAGGTCCTGGTCCTGGTCTTCTCTCTCAACCTTCCATCGTGTTCCTTGTTCGGTGTTTCTCCGAGGTGCTGCGATTGTTATTAGAGTGACTTTTGAATATAATACTGAAAAATACAAAACATTAATATTGAATCTTTCTTTTCTTTTTCCATAGATATAATTTTATTTCTGTCAGTCCATAATAAATAATTTAATTATATAATTTACGAGAGTAACAGAATAAATACATTCCTAATTTAGCCTAGTTTTTAATAGAGAATAAATTTATTAGCTTACAATGCACCCAAAAATCGTCCCAAGTTTCTTCATTATTATTTTGCCCCATTTGCCTAATAATTAATATTTAAACGTGAAAATAATCAATTATACACAGTCATTAATTTTAAAATGTTCGACTCTATTACAATAAATATAAACTACAATAAAACATGTCATAACTTTATAATATATGTTCCATAATATTATGTATAACAATTTATATTTCTGCATGAAATAGAATTAAAATTGTATTGTAGTACTGAAAAGATTAAAACTCTAAATCACGAGTTTTTTTTTTCTACACAATATACTATAGCGCTAATGTTTTATTATAATGATAATTTTAGCCAATCACGAAATTACCTGATTGGATACTTTCTTAAAATGAAATTATTTAATATTTATTTCGTCCTGGAAACCCAGATCTCAAAATTTTCACAAAAAACAAGAATTGATCTCCACATGTGCGTTTGCCTGTGTGTGGAGATCGTGCTGCGATCAACAGCATGAGTATTATATTAATCTATAGTACAAATACAGAAAATGGTTATTATAAATATTTAATAATGTAATGTATTTTCTACTATTAATATAAGAAAAAAGAAAAATCAAATACAAATAATAATAACAGAAATGATTGTGTAATGATGAATGATTTGTAAATAATAAGAAAATATGAACTTAATTTACCCGAAAGAAAAAAAAATCTATAACAGTTTATTAGGAGACTTGGTACCTCTCACAAAGTTATACACTCAAGTCACACGCCACACAAACAACATAATCTCTCTCTCTCTCTCTCTCTCTCTCTCTCTCTCTCTCTCTCTCTCTCTCTCTCTCTCTCTCTCTCTCTCTCTCCTCTCTCTCTCTCTCTCTCTCTCTCTCTCTCTCTCTCTCTCTCTCTCTCTCCCTCTCTCTCTCTCTCTCTCTCCAGTAGTAGCCTGGCGGCCGTGGCGTACACATCGTTTGTCGGACGCTCTGTGCCTTGTTCTATACTGTATTGGCTTTTGCGCTGTTATTGCTGTTTTTCAGTCATTATGAAGTGTTATCAGTGTAATAGTGTTATTGACAAAGACGAGAAAAAACTTAAGTGTACTGAATGTTCACTTGTTTTTCATCTAAGCTGTTTACAAAGTGGTAAGGAATTTCTAATTACTGACGAAGACTATGAGTATATATTGAATACCAATTCTGGATGGAAATGTGTTTCGTGCAATTTACAAAAACAGTTGAAAGATGACGATACTCCTATTAGATCTGTAGGTGTTAAATCTGTAAGTACTAAGATTCCAAGCAAAAGTGTTAAAGGCGGTTCAGAAACTGATTCGGACACAAGCTCTACAGGGACTAATAAGAAATTAAGTTGCCAGACTTGTAACAAAGGATTTTCACACAATGCGTATAAATGTGTGTGTGTGTTAAATGTAATTTATCGTTTCATTTGAAATGCGTAACTGAATTTAAATCAAGGGAAGAATATGGTAAAGTTAAAGCAACCTGGCAATGTCAGCCGTGTGCTCAGGATATCCCAGGAATGCAGGAACAGATATCTGATAAGCTATTTTCAGCTGCGGGGCAGGCCTTATCTGGTGATATCGTCTCACTGTCTTTTAATAATGAATGAGATAGTTTCATTCAGAAACGAGGTCAAAAAGACAAACGCTGATTTTAAGGATTCTATGGAAAAATATGCGGATTGGATTGTTGAAAATGGTCGAAAAATTGATGATGCGGTAAAATCAGTTACTGAATTATCTAAGGACATTGACTTCATAAGACAGGAAAATGTAAATCTCAAGAAAATTGTATCGGATTTGACTTTTAAAAATGGACATTCTTGAACAGGCTTCAAGGGAAAATACCGTTGAAATTCAGGGTATACCATTTGTGGAGAAAGAAAATGTGATGGAAATGGTAGAAAAGGTGTCTATGGCTATCAGTTTCCCCTTTGATCAAAATATGGTTGACAAATGTTATCGAATAAGAATGAGATTTGGAGCATCTGAAAACCCAGGGAGTATAGTAGTTCGCTTTGTGCGAAATATTGATATGCAAATGTTTATACAAAAAAAGAAGAGATAAGAGGGACTTGAACACCAGGGACATTGGCTTTCTACTGGGAAATTCTTCTGTGATTTATATCAACCACAGTCTGACGCCGGCTAAGAGGAGGTTGCTGCGAGCTGCGCGGCTGTGTCGCAGTGAGAAACAGTACACTTTCGTATGGGTCAGCGGAGGACGCATCTTCCTACGTAAAAATCAAGGAGATCCGGCAATTGAGGTGAAGCGAGAAGAGGACCTTGAAAAGTTGAAATGATGGTGTTTGTCTTGCAGTTCAGTTTTGTGTTTTGTTTATCTTCGGTATGATAAGATTATCAGTTGTTTCTTAGTTTTAATTTAATGTTGTAAGTATGGGTGTTTTTTTGACAATATTATGTGCTAAAATATTGATGTCTTTCTTCCATATAATAATATATGGCGAGTGATTGTGGATTATTTACTGCATAATAGGGAAAAGATTAATAGTTTAAAATCTAAATTTAGTAATAAGAATAAAGGTTTTTTGAAAGTAGCTCATGTCAACGTAGAAAACCTAAGAGCGCACAAAGAGTCCTTTTTTTAGTTTATTTGAGGATAATATTTTTGATATAGTTGTGGTTACGGAAATATTCCTGAAACCCATTTTGGCTTCTAGTCCTTTTAGTATAGATGGTTTTAACTTCATAAGACATGACAGAGAGGGTAAGGAGGGTGGAGGGAAATTTGGAATATATATTAAGAAATGTTTTAATTACAAAGTATTAGTTTCATCACAATCCTTGTACTGTAAGAAACCTGAATTTATTATTTTTTAGAAGTAGCTTTGGGATGGAAGTTATTGTTGTGTGCCTTTTACAGACCACCGAAAGCAGGTTTTATATCGGAACTGTTTTGACATAATTGGGGACTTATTGCCTACTTATTCAGATGTATTACTTATAGGAGATTTTAATATAGACTTAAGTACAGACAGAGTTTTTCCAGATAAAACGCAATTTATTAATTTAGTTGAGAATTTTAATTTTACTATTCTACCATTACAACCAACATACCATTTACCTACATCTGATACCTTATTGGACTTATTGATTTGTAATGACGTGAACAAAGTAAATGTGTACGGACAAATATCTATAGCTGGTATATCTTATCATGATTTAATATACATAGAGCTATGTCTTAGAGTTAAAAATGGTACTAATAGGGTCATGAAAGTTATTAGAGATTTCAAAAATGCAGATGTAAAATAGATTAAGGCAAGAATGTCAAACTTTATCGTGGGATGATGTTTACTCAGTAGACAATATAAATACAAAGGTAGATATATTTGTTAATAAATTAAATAATTTATTTAATAAATATGTACCTGAAAGAAATATCTCAACAAAAAGGACTCCCTGCCCTTGGATAAATACACAAATAAAATCAATGATGAAAGACAGGGATAAGCTGTACAGTCAATATATAAGGACGAAAGATCCTATAACTTGGGAAAATTACAGAGTCTTAAGAAAATCAAGTTAAACGTATATTAAGTCAATCCGAGAAACCGTCATTTTGACTCTTTATTGAAACCAGATAAGCATTGCAAAGATATTTGGAATGTAATTAACAGTCAAGGAGTTGGTAAAAATGCTAATGTTATGTCAGATGTAGTTGTACAACTAAATGAGTTGAATAGTTATTTCTGTGGTGTTAGCCATAGTATAAATGAAGAGTTGATTGAATATTATAAAAGTCAAAGAGGTTTCTTTAGTGGTATTGATGATATTTTTATTTTTTCTGTAGTACGTAGAGAAGAAATTCCTAAAATGATGTTAGATATATCGTTCTAATGCTGTTGGTTAATGATGAAATACATATTAGATTTTTTAAAATTGGTTTGTGAAGAAATCAGTGATGTGTTGTGTCATATTTTTAACTATTCTTTATATAATTCTGTTTATCCATGTCAGTGGAAAAGAGCTCTTATTATACCATTAGCAAAGATAAAAACACCTTCAGAATGTAAAGACTATAGGCCTATAAACATATTAAGTGTATTAGGTAAGATATTAGATAAAATAGTTTATAACCAAATTTGTAATTATGTTACTATATTTTAGATAAATATCAGTCTGGTTATCGATCCTTTTACAGTAGACAAACCGCACCGGTTAAAATAACAGACGATATCAGACATGCTATTGATAACAGAGAGATAACATTATTAATGCTTCTTGATTTTAGTCGTGCCTTTTGACTCTGTGAATCATAATTTATTATTGTCTGTTCTAGAATCTTACAATTTTGGTTCCGCTGTGGTTGATTGGTTTCGAGATTACTTGACCAATAGACTTCAGCGGATCAAAACAAATAATGGAAATTTTTCAGAATGGAAGAATAACTCTGTAGGTTTTCCACAGGGATCCACACTTTCTGCTTTGCTTTTTTCTTTATACATTAATAAGATTGGTAGTTCTGTTATATTTTGTAAATATATGATGTATGCAGATGATATTCAGTTATATTTAAACAGTAGGCCTAATATAAAATGTGTAAATGATGCTGTTAACTGTATGAATGCGGATTTGGGTACATTACATACATGGTGTAAAGATCATGGATCACAGCTTAATCTCTCTCTCTCTCTCTCTCTCTCTCTCTCTCTCTCTCTCTCTCTCTCTCTCTCTCTCTCTCTCCTCCTCTCTCTCTCTCTCTCTCTCTCTCTCTCTCTCTCTCTCTCTCTCTCTCTCTCTCTCTCTCTCTCTCTCTCTCTCTCTCTCTCTCTCTCTCTCTCTCTCTCTCTTCTCTCTCTCACTCTCTCTCTCCTCTCTCTCTCTCTCTCTCTCTCTCTCTCTCTCTCTCTCTCTCTCTCTCTCTCTCTCTCTCTCTCTCTCTCTCTCTCTCTCTCTCTCTCTCTCTCTCTCTCTCTCTCTCTCTCTCTCTCTCTCTCTCTCTCTCTCTCTCTCTCTCTCTCCTCTCTCTCTCTCTCTCTGTAAGTTCAACAACTTTTGTTAACGCTTATAAATTTATTGAAAAATTTAAATACCTGTAACGAGTTATTTCTATGAAAATTTAAACAAAACATATATATATATGTATACTGCTGTGTTTGTTTCACCTGTTTTCTTTTCATTTTGGTTTTCACTTTCACGTGCTTGTGTAAATTACTACACTAACATTAATCCGATTCTTTTTATCTGACCCATACCGATACATAATATAAAGAGAAACTAGTATTATTACTTATCTTACAATGTCATGCATATCACAAATTAGTATTCTTTAGGTACAATATCCAGGGACACTACTACATATTTCTTGTTATTGCTAATTAGTATATCTGTAACTAAAATAACCTGCGTAGATTTGTTTAAGGTTTTCGCTTTGATGAATCTAACTCAAGTGGTCAACATTACAGTACATATAATCCCATAATATATAATTTCATAGTGGGTATAAAATTATATTTTGATAATTTTATTAAATAAACAATCTATTATTTCAAAAAATTTGTTAAGTAGGTGAAGATTAAATATATTCAAATATTTACGATTTTGTAATTTGTTTTGTTATTATTAAATCTTGTATGGCACTGATTAAACTAATACTACAACTATTTTCATAACCGGGTTGCAATGTTCCCACCACTACCCTAATAATAGTATAATTGCACTGGGTTAATTAACTTTCCATACTTAGATAGTAGACATTGATTACTCACCTGTACTTGAACTATTTATAGCTGTATTTTGATCATGCAAATTACGGCAAGATAAACTTTTATTGTTTGAATGTAAAAAGATAAAACTACGATTCATATTAAAATATAGATAAGGTATTGATCAGTATAACTTTAAACATATAAGCGAACTTTAAAATAATGAGCTATTATATAGTCGATTTCGTGCTTAATGAGTCCTTTGACCTGTATAAAGGACGTAAAGGCTTTCACCCAATCTATTCTCTCTTTTTTATAGAGAAACCACTTCCACTAAGACAAAGCTTTGAGATATTTTGTATTTAAAGTACTCGAACAATCTTGATTCTCAGATGCATGACTGAAATATATTTAAAAATGTAATGATATTTCCAAAATTAAGGTAGAGTCACATATTTAAAGTAGCATCATGTATCTATTATAAATTAGTAGCTCTCATTTTAAATGAATGAATGTGCGATTTACCTTTTACAGGCAAAGTAAGAAGAATTAGGTCTTTCTCACATCTATTTCTTGACCCTAAAATAAAAATACAAAATGTTTTGTCAATACTATATACTCATACTAAATGCAATGAAAAATATACAGTTCATTCATTTTGACTCTAAGGTACTTTAATGACAATATTACAAGAGTTTCTTCCGGTATCTCATCTTAATCACTAGTGTATGGAGTGATATATGTGTGTAAAATTGTATAACGGTATACAAAGTAAAATTATTTACCGTTTTTTCTTATATCGATGAAACTTCAAAATCGCTCTGGGAAAACTGCTTAACCGCATTAGTTTATTTCTGATTTTTTGCCTGTATGTATAAACCATCGAATTATTTGGTACTAAATTATCTACTATAACAATTTCGATTCATACAAAGTTTGATGATATTTTTCAACTCTACAAGTACTGCTATCTCACTGCACGTTTGATAAGTCATCGTTTTCCGCAAATGATGTAACGTCTATAATTTATAATATTTTCCAATATAGTTTAAATAGGCGAATAACAAACTATAAAAACGGTAATGGGTATTAATTTATACCCATACTTGTCTTTAATTCGTTTGTTGTAAAACTCAATTGTTGAAGTAAACTATAAACTTTCCTATTCTTTTAGGAATTTTTAGTGTAAAAACTGTTTTATTTCCAAAAAGTATTAATATTAAAAGTTGTGTATTTTTAATAACTTTGACTTTACGTTGTCTATTTTGGATTTTTAATGTAGTGTATTTGGTAAAGTGGTATGCTGCGCTAATGTAAACTAAAGTAAATAAATGTTTTATTGTTTTAACTTTAATGGAATAGTATTCGATTGCAATTTCCTACCCTATAGTTTTTGTTCAAATACTATACGTAATATACTAAACTTTATTAATTTAAATTTACTTTACAATACCAATCGTAATAAAACTTTAAGTTATAGTTAAAATCATTCTCTCGAAATAAGTTTAATTTGTGTCTTCATAAAATACCTTTGTATATTAATTTAACTGATTAAAGTTCATTTAAAATCTTACAGACATTCCTCTAGAGAAAATCACTGAATAAATAAGTTTTAAAGAAGTGAGTACAACCATGTGACTTATGTAGCCTAAATATCCCAACACATAGGTGAATTAACGTGTAGACTCCTGCTTTTCAAATACTGCAATGAAGGAAGCCCTTAAGGACAAAAATAAGAATATATCAAGTACGATATCTCAGGATAAATTACAATTGTAGATTTTAAATACTACATAAAACTATATTTTTACATAGAAAAGTTTCTTTGTCAATCTATGGGAGTTGACCAAGCGTCATTGAAACCGATCACTCAGTAGGATGTGCAACGTTCTCCCCTAGGGGAATTGTGCAAATGTCCGGTATCACTCAGTGGAGAAAGGGGGTGGTCCTTGACAGCGCGCCGTAAGGGTAAAGGGTAACCTACGATTAGTACTTCTTCTTCTTTAAGGTTGCTCGGTGAGGGAAAGGGCGCCACCTTGTTGTAGGGACAGGTAACAGGCAGGGCTCCAACAAGGAAGAGTACCCCTGCTCCAAGGAAAGTACCAATCAGGCTCCCTACTACCATACACTAAAGCTATTTTTTTTTGTCAACCAGGCCTTTGGACTACACAGATAGTTGTATTGAAATATTCTGAATATAAGGTTAAATATAGACCCCTAATACTTATGCGAGGTTATCTAAATTCAGTTTACTAGGACTGAACAAAAGAAACAAAACACTCAAAGGTTTGCAATTAAACTAATTATTTTATGTGCAGGAATTGTATGAAATTATCACAAGTAATCCAGCCTTACAGTAAGTAAATGCTTTAGACAGAAAATAATCAACAACAAACATAGCGAAGATACAATATTACCACTTATTAGAGAGAATTACAAATGGCTAAATGAACTCTATTTATGGTAGGGAGCGCTCCACTTCCTCAAAACAACATTCAACATACATAAATAAATACAATAAACACATGCAATAAATGGTCTAGACATGTAAATAATAGACGACACAAGTAAATATACTAAAGATACACTATAATGCACTAAGGTGTGCAGTTAACGTCTGGAGGGTAGCGTTGAACCAAATTTTAAGGGTTCCTTCCACAATACAAAGGCTCCTGGTCCAGAATTAGACATCAGTCCGCGTCCGACTCACTAATCCATAAGAGCACTCTGTGAAATAATCCAAGTCTGTACTCACCAACTGGGAGTCACAACACAAAAGGCCTACTACGTCCGGTCCAGACCGTGGCTCGGAAGAGCGGATCCGCGGTGCGGTTTTTTTTTTTTTTTTTTTTTTTTTTTTTTTAACAGAGGGCCAGGTTTCCTAGGCCTGGTAGTTGCCTCTCAGCCATCCGGCTTATTGTGCACCCTCTCCCAGGTTTAAGCTGTATCAAATCCCAGGCCTTTACAAAACCATGAGATCTTCTGAACAATGCCTTCCTGTTCCAACCCCTCTTCCGTATGCATAAGAACACCTAGGGATCTTGAGCGTTTGCTCTGTAATGCCGGACATTCAAATATGACGTGCTTGGCTGTTTCGTCAGCCTCGCCACATTTCCTGCACAGTGTTTCCTGAACTGGAATACCTATTCTGTTCAGGTGACTTCGGAATATCCAATGACCTGTAATAAAACCAGTCACCTTTCTGATCTCCGTTCTACTCATTCTAAGGGCATCTGCTGCAATGTTCCTTGATGGTCCCTTGAGCATCCGCTTTGCCTGTACATTCCCCTCAGTGTTTCTCCAATGTTGTAGGTGTTTGTTAGCCATCCACTTGGTAACTGATCTACGTGCTAAGTTATATGAGACCCCACACGTTGGTTCAGGACCGGTAAGAAGACGGTTGGCTCCCAAGTTAGCGCAACCGTCTGCCCCTTCATTTCCTGTGATTCCTCTATGTCCAGGCACCCAAGTTAGAATAACTTTATTGGTTTTCGCCAGCAATTTCAAGACCTTATGGCATTCCCAGACTGCCTTCGAATTACAGTCATGGTTGGCCAAGGCCTGCAGAGCAGCCCTGCTGTCCGAGTTAATGTAGATGTTTTTGCCTTTGTAGCCCCTTTCCACATTAACTCTTGCACATTCTGCAAGGGCTGTAACTTCAGCCTGAAAGACAGTTGCCAGTTTACCTAGGCTAAAGCTTAAGTTAACCCTCGGTCTGGCTCCCCAGACCCCTGCCCCAGTACCCTTCAGAGTCTTTGACCCGTCCGTGTACCAGGTTAGAGCCTTCTTCATGTAGTCAGGCTCACCTTTTGACCATTCCTTCCTCTCAACAATGTTGACTTGAAATGGTTTTTCCCAGTCCGTAACCTTTGCCATTCTGTCAGACATTCATTTCTAGAATATCCAGTTTGAGAATGTCAACGATCTTGGAGTGCTTACTAGCATGGTGATAATGCCAGTTTCCCATTGCACTTCAGTCTGTAGGCAGCCATCCTAGCCTCTCCTATGACGAATATGTCTAGGGGTGGGAGGTTTAGCACTACTTCCATAGCAGCGGTTGGTGTTCCTCTCATGGCACCCGTTGTCCCCAAGCATGCCAACCGCTGTACCTTTGACAGGTTTTTTGCGGCAGTCACCTGTTGGACTTTTGGCCACCATACCACTGAGCCATACACCATCATTGGCCTAATGACTCTGGTGTACAAGCCAGTGTGACATGTCGGGTCTAAGCCCCCATGTGCATCCTACTGCACGTCTCACCATCATCAATGTAGTCTGAGATCGTCTCGCGGTGCGGTAGTGGTAGGTGTAAGGCGGCACGACTAGGAGCAGATCCCAGTGTCAGGGTAGTGCAAGCTGGAGTACCCACTAGCGGCTCGGCAATAAGTCCACCAGGTTCCGGGCGCAGTCCAGAAGTGTACCCATACCAAATCCCAAAAAGCCCTGATTAATATGTTCAACCAACAGAGAACATCAGATAACAAACAGTTCTCAGTAGCAATTGAAATGGACATTTTCATTCAAATGAAAAAACAACAATGAAAACATTTAAAAATCAACACATTCGGTTTTTGTTCCTTTGAAGCAAAGAAAGATCTTATGCTAGAATGTCTCTCCAGCTGATTAAGCAACAATACTCTAAGGTTAATGAATCCACCTGTATTTATGCAACTTCTCGCTATAAAATCATGAGAATTGTAAGCTTGACTGTTCATATCAAAAGGCTAATAAACACTGTCGAAAATAATAAACAGTTAAAGTACCCTACATGTACACAGTATGATTTAAACATAATAGGCAGTATAATAAAAAAATTGAATTTATAAATTTAATGTGATATCAAAGACTAATTATTAATAGCTTGAGGTAATAATTAACCTTGACTTTTATTACAAATAAACATTGATACATTAAGAAGAAACGTTGAAACTATTGTATCGTACTAACATGAAACTGTGACACATCAAATTAGGACTGTACACGGTCTGTTTACAAAATATATGTCAATCATGGTTGTATTTTATGCGACTTGTATGTATTTGTATAATTAAATACTTACTTTACTATAAAAGAGATTAAATTTTCTTCGATTAAAACATTTAAAACATTGCAGTTATAACAGTTCAAGTTGTGACATTAATTCTCAACATATGTACTATTTATAAGTTTACCTCTTTCTCTTAGAAATGTTGTCAACATAGTTAGCGTAATTGGTTTTGAAACAAATACTTTAAACAAATTATTAGGTAAGATTATTAACTATTAAAAGTAAATGCCACGTTTTAGCTTTACACGTTCAATTCAAACCCTAACAGTTTTTCCAAAGGCTCAGTTGAGTGATTCTATAATCTTGAGTAGTGTTTCAAACTTTAAAAATTAGCCATATTGAATTCACGTAAGAGTGACGAGAACTAAGGAAAATATATGGTAGTAGTTTCACCTTGGCCAATTTATTAGTCGGCTCCCGAAAATCCAGCGAAGCTGAAGGGCTCGTAGACACACACAGCACCGACGCAATCCAGTCACTCGCAAGCTTCCTCACTAATCAATCCACCAGCTGTTTGTTATCAGTTCACCTGCCGCAGCGTGTCGTCCGGTCGTGCGGTGAACAGTCCACCGGAGATAAAAAGGTTACTCAATGGGCTATTCTTTTATGCAGAACAGGCAAGAGTGACGTACGGGCATTGGTATAATTGGTACAATGTCGGCGCGCTACGACATTGATGAATTGAAATTTATATAATGTAGAGTGATCAGTTCTACATTATTTATACCATAACTCACCATAAACTGCACACGTCACAAATACCCCCTGCCTGTAGAAAATTTCCCAAATTTTCTTCACTTGATGAACCTTTTGAGGTCAGCCACATGCCATTTCCCGATACGTTTACCTTTCATATCAGCCAGGGTGTATACCAAAGGAGATACTTCCTCAGCCACCAAAAAGGGTCCTACATATTTAGGTGCTAGCTTCGCTGAGAAATACTTTGTTGCGTCCGACTGTGGGTAATTCCTTTTGAGGACGACATCACCCACTCGGTAGTGTACAGGTCTTCTACGAAGGTTATAGCGACGAGCTCTCCGTCCATGGGCATTCTTTAACCTATCAGCAACCTCTTGGTAAATGTGCTTCAGCTCTTGTAGCTTGTCACCATAATGCTTTGAATCTTCTGGAGAAGGTACCACAGAGCCATCCTCAAGAACCTCAAATCCTGCACCAGCAGTGGCGAGTTCTCGCCCGAAGTTCAGGAACGCTGGCGAATACTGTGTAGTCTCGTGGTACGCTGTCCTAAGAGCAAATCCTAGCTTAGGTATGTACTTGTCCCATTCTCGGTGGTTGTCTTTCACGTATGCCCTTAACATAGTAACAATGTCCCGATTCACCCTCTCTGCCGGATTGGCTTGGGGATGGCGACTGGCGTTTAAAAGGATCTTGATGTTATACTGTTTTGCAAGGTTTTTGGCCATCGGCTTTCCGATGAATTCTGAGCCATTATCGCATATAATGTAAGCCGGGACGCCATAAACCATGAAAATATCATCCTCTAAGTGTTTGGAGACCAACTTCGCTGTAGCAGCTCGCAAGGGACGCAAAACAGAATACTTAGTGAAAGTATCGGTGATGACTAACAGATACTTAAATCCCTTCAATGACCGAGGTAATGGTCCTATTATGTCTGCAGCAATCATTAGCCAGGGAGCGTTCACACCACGTTGTGTTCCCATCACACCAGCAGGGAGTTGTTGGTCGTATTTTATGCGCTGACAGACATCACATCGAGCAACGTATGTAGCCACATCCTTCCGCATCTTGGGCCAGTAATAACGCTGCTGCATCCGTTTGTAGGTTTTCAGAACGCCCTGGTGGCCAGCGGTTGGTTTTATCGTGACATTCGGCTAGAGTTTGAGAACGAAGATCTTTCGGGATAACCAATCTCCAATTATCATCTTGTAGCGAAGGCTCCAAAGTGGTCACTCTCTTCCAAAGCTTTCCATCCTCAGTTCGCCACTGGCTATACTGTTCTGGGTTAGCTAACACGTTCTGCAGCATGGTGGTATACCAATGATCCTTAAGTTTGGAGGGAAAATGGATGGCATCACACCACACGGTCTCTTCAGTGGGGAGGTCAGGTGGAGTTGTCCTCGATAGTAGATCCGGCACTACGTTGTCCTGGCCTTTCCTGTGGACTAGGCGGAAGTCGTAAGGCTGGAGTCTGAGAGCCCAGCGTGCCAATCGTCCAGTCGGATCTTTTAGATTGTTTAGCCCAGAGTAGGCTATAGTGGTCGGTGACCACCGGTGAACCTCGTACCTTCCACATATGGCCGAAACCTCTCAACAGCCCAGATCACCGCCAGACACTCTCTTTCCGTGGCTGAATACTTCTGTTCTTGGCGGGTCAAAGTACGGCTAGCGTAGGCCACGACTCCTTCTCCATGTTCGTACTCCTGGCTAAGTACCGCACCTATCTCAACGCCAGAGGCATCACAGGAAATCGTGAAGGACTTAGCAAAATCTGGACAAGACAATATCGGGGCTGTTATCAGGCAGGATTTTATGTCCTGGAATGCCTTTTCTGCTTCTTCAGTCCATTCAAACTTGGTATTTCTCCTGAGAAGTGACGTTAGCGGATGCATTCGAGGAGCGAAATTGGTATAAAACGGCGATACCAAGACGCCATGCCCGTAAATTGTCTCACTTCCTTTTGATTCCGTGGGGTGGGAATTTCCACAACCGCATTGATCTTATCGGGATCAACCCTCAGTCCATCACCACCGACGAGGTAGCCCAAGTACTTAAGTTCTTTTCGACAGAACTTGCACTTCTCCCTATTAAGAGTGAGTTTGGCTGCTCGGATTCTCCTAAAGATCTCCGACAATATCCCAAGGTGCGCCTCAAATGTAGATGTTACTACTACAATATCGTCTAAGTAGACAAAAACGTTCGGCTCGAGGTCGGGTCCCAAAACGGTGTCCACAAAACGCTGCCACGTTGCGGGAGCCCCACACAGTCCAAAGGGCATCGTCACAAATTGATAGAGGCCACGACCTGGGATCGCAAAAGCCGTCTTCTCCTTGCTAGCTTCTTCCAGCTCTATCTGCCAATAGGCACTTTTGATATCGAGACTTGACAAGAATCGAGCATCTCTGAGTCGGTCCAGAATGGTGGTAACTTGTGGTAGGGGATAAGCATCCTTGCGGCTTACGGCGTTGACTGCCCTAAAATCTACCACGAATCTCTTGCTACCATCAGGCTTGTCGAACAACATTATTGGCGATGACCAAGCGCTTTGGGACGGTTCAACGACTCCCAGCTGCAACATACGGTCCAACTCCTCATTTATCATTTTTTGGCGAGCTGGGGATACGTTATAATATCGTTGCTTGATGGGTTGCGCGTCTCCCGTGTCTATGACGTGCTTGACACGATCAGTCCTACCTAACGTAGATGGTTCATTTTTAAAGTGCTCTTCTAGTAGGTCTTGAAGTTTTCCTCATTCTTCCGGGGTCAAGTGGTCTTCAGACGTAATCCCTTCAATAGCGCTACATAGGAACGGCGTCTCCCTTGGAGCAAACTCCCATCTTCGATTACGCATATCAGCTACTATGTGCATGCGCTCCCAAAAATCGATGCCCAATATCAAAGATTGCTGCAATGATGGAACAACACATACACTCAAGTTCTCGGTTCTACCCCTTAGAGAGATGGGCAGATCTACAAATCCCTTGACCTCGTGTCTGTTAGAGTCAGCAGTCTCTACAAAACGTCCAGAAGCAGTCTTAAGGCGCGTAGGGAACTTTTCCAAAATCCACAATCCTTTTCCTCCAAGAAACGTTTGGGAAGCACCGGAGTCTAGAAGTGCAGTAATCTCTCGACCAAACACTCTAACTTTTAAATACGGTCTAGGGTCTGACTGAAAAGTATGCAAAAGATAGTCTATAGTGGGGGAATTCTCGCTAGACTGGGAGACAGGCATACCCACTGAGCTCCTGACTCCCATCCCTACTCGTTTTTTTTGGAGTACATTTAGGGCACTCTCGTTTCAAAATGTTGTCCTTGCCACAGCCAAAACAGAACTTCTTCTTGGTCTTGCGACAAAATCGGAAACGATGGCCTTTCTCTCCACAATTCCAACAAGATACCTCTCCGCGATCTGGTCGTGGTGATGCCTTGATGTCAGCTACTCGTCCTTGGGTGATTACTCTGCGACGACTTGGATCTTGATAGGCGAGGTCCGGTTCAAGCGTTACCTCACTTCGTTGAGATCTGTTTCTCGTCATGCTTAACCGTCCAGCTTCAGCTCGACGTCCCATGGATCGAAGTTGATCTAGAGTTTGGATGCTAAATAAAGCCAATCTATCCTGCAACTGCGGATGGAGGTTGTAGTAGATCTGGGCCAGACGAGTACTCTCGGGAACGGGGACAGCAAGTCTGCCATACAGGCCTTCCACAGCCGCGATGTAGAGGTCCAAGGGTTCGTTGTCTCCTTGTACTCTATTGAATATCTCCTGATAGCAGCATCCTACTCAGCAGCTGCCAAATCCGTACCGAAACCCGATAACCCCCTACCAGTCTAATGTAAGACGAGCTTAACCTACTATACGCTAAGTGGCACTTATTAAAATTGTAGACCTCAATTGATCCATAGGAGTTACATTAATTTGGGGTGATTTTCTATAAGTAGAATTTTATTTATCTGTTTTTTACTGAAATTATACAATGAGTTTCTTTTAAACTTAAGTATAATCTATTGCTATATATCCTTTCAATAAAAACTGTATGAGTTAATATTTGATTTTTGATTATTAGAAGTAAGTAACAATATAAGTAAGTTCTATTTATAAGGTAATATTCTTCTGTTGCATTTTTCAATACGCATATAAAAGCGTACATATGCGTTTTGTTTATATTATTGAAGGGAGTAGCTCTCAAAAAGTATGCTTAAGTAAAATACAGTTGCAAAGTCAGAAAAATGTTTTTCTGTTTAAGCTTAATACAAGTCATGTATTTATTTTGTTAGTATGTAGATACATATATTATATCGAATGTTTTATTATTTTGTGAAATAGGCGCGGTTGTGTCTATTTTATCTGGGACGTATTGTTGTGAAAATGTCCTAGAATTAAAATTTGTAGAAGCTCAGTTGGTTTTAGTTTTATTTCCATATCTCATGTGAGAGATTTTTTGTTTGTACAAAAGCATAGTAAAATAATTATAGTATGAGATAAAAACAAGAAACATTAAAGAACTATTTCGTATTTATTGATCAGATATCGAGAGAAATCACTTTTCTAATTTGGATAGGAATTGTAGTAAGTATTAATGTTAGACAAGACAATTCAAACATAAAGATTGTTTTTATGGACTAATCAACTTAATTAGTTTTAATAGTTTAATTGCCAGTTCATATGTGTGTGAGCGCCCGCGAGTGTGAATGAGAGTGTGTATGTGCATGTGTGCGTGTGCGTGTGTGTGTGTGTGTGTGTGTGTGTGCATGTGCGTGTGTGATTGTGTGTGTGCAAGTGTGCGTGCGTGTGAGTGTGTGTCCACGCGAGCGCATGCATGTATACAATCCAATCTCTGTGTAAAGTTCTGCAAGTCATACCTTCCTTTTTAATAATTTACTTGTCTTAATATATAGTTAAAAGTCATTACTTATAAGGAATAATAAACTGAGGTATGTACTGTTATTATCTTATCATTATACATTAAAAGTAAATTGATTACCGATATGCATGTACTTAATCATCTATGTTGCTCTCAAATTACAAATTATAAATTATATCCCACGATAGTATGTATGTATGTATGTAGGCATAGAATGATAATGATCTAAATTAGCCTGTTATTTATAATTATGTTGCTTATCATACGTCTGATAAACGGACTGAGATAGAATGGTATTTTTCATGATAATTTCCACATGTTTTGTCATTAAGTTCTCATATGTACTATTTGCTCCCTTTACTGGAATGTTCTAGTTATATAATTAGTTTTACAAAGTGTTATGTACTAGATGTATAAAAAAAAGACAATTGTTAAATGGCATCATTTAACCACGAACCGGAATTCTAGGATCTAATCTAAATCCACAGAGTAATTATATATTAAAAATAAAATTTTATACAAGCTTTTGTTCTTAGAGATGTGTTCAAAACACAAGCTATACACCTAAAAATATAAATACCTATATGTGATTTCAGCCTACATATGCCATTGTTAGATACATAAATTTACAATTAATTAGAGATTTATATTTCAATCGCCAAATGATTATCTATAATATAATCCTAACACCGGACGGCGGCATCGAAATAACAGAATGATTCTAGAGGACGATCCCCTCGACGAGCCGATAATTAAAATTGAAACCTGTTCGGATATCAACAATTTTAAAAATTCGACATATTTCAAGCGGTCCACTAGTAACCGCGGAACCACATTCAATATATTACACCAAAATATTCGAAGTTACAATAAAAATATAGATGAATTTTTAATTTTATTGGATAGTTTAAAAATTAAATTCAACTGCATAGTCTTAACAGAAGCATGGCTTGATAACAAAAGTGAACTAATGCATTTGAATGGGTTCAAATTATTTAGATCCTACAACAACATTAATCGATCAGATGGGCTTGTTATCTATATAGATAGTGCGTTATCGGTGTCTTGCAGTGAGCTGAGACTTGGAGGGGTGGCCACCGCCTTATCTCTTGACTTCAATTGGGCCGGTCTCCCTTGTCAATTATTGGCTATTTACCGCAGTCCTAATTCAAACATTGTCCTCTTTAATGACGCCTTGGATGAGTACTATAATATCAACAGAAACAAACTTTGTTTCTTAGTAGGGGATATTAATTGTGATATTCTTAATATTAATTCGAATTCACAGGAAGAACGGTACATGGATATTCTGAGCGATGCAGGTTTCGTGGGGTGTATAGATAGAGTAAACGCGACCGTCTAGTAACACTTGTATCGATCACATTTTTGTAAAATTTCATAATTTGAGTCAAATTAATTCTATAATTCTAGAAACTACAGTGACTGATCACTATCCAGTATTGGCCCAGCTATATTTACAAAAACATACACACTACTCAATGCCTGAACCGTTTTATAATACGTATGACTGGGTAAATATTGGCAAAGATCTTTTGGACACAAATTGGGAACCTGTTTTAGAGAGCAATTGTGTTAATGCTTCTGTTGATACATTTATTGATATTCTGCGCTCGGTTATTAATCGTAATTCTAGAAAAGTAAAGATAAACGCAAAAAATAAAAAATTAAAACCATGGATAACTATGGGTTTGTTAAAATCTATTCGATATAGGGATAAACTCAGTAGATCGTTAATAAAAGAGCCATTTAATACTCAACTGCGAAATAAATTTATTCGGTACCGTAACACGTTACACTCGACGATAAAGCGAGCTAAATTTGTTTATTACAATAATAAAATTGCTGAAACTGCAGGTAACATGAAAAAGTTCTGGTCCGTGGTTAATGAGGTGGCTGGTAGGACATCTGATAAGGAGCGATTTCCTGTTGAGGCATTCTGTGATCCGGAAAACTCTGATACATCGCCATCTGTGGAAAATGTCTGCGATTCATTTAATAACTTTTTTGCCTCTGTGGGACCGATGCTGGCGGGAGCTTTGCACCCCAGCGACCCTGCGGTGGTGGACGACGCGGACCACGCCGCGAGTGCTGTGTTTGATTTCCGCCCGGTTACACGGCAGGAAATTTTTAATATAGTGGCTGGTCTAAGAGGAAGCTCTTCACCAGGATGGGATAACATTCCTACAAAATTAATTAAAGATAATATTCAAGCACTCTCGGAACCCCTTTATCATATCATTAACTGTAGTATTAGAACAGGAGAATTCCCTAATGCGTTTAAAGTTGCCAAAGTTGTTCCCATTTATAAGTCAGGTGTTTAAATCAGCAATGAATAATTTTAGGCCGATCTCTTTGCTTGCTGTTGTATCAAAGCTACTAGAAAAATGTATCAAAGTCCAATTGATGAATTATCTAGAGATGAATTTATTCCTTTCAAATAACCAATATGGCTTTAGGAGTGGTAAAAATACATCAGATGCTCTCTATGACATAACTAAATTCATATCGTCAGAAATTGGTTCTAAAAAGCGAGTCCTGGTCACCTTTCTTGATCTTGCTAAAGCTTTTGACTCTTTAGATAGGCGGAAACTACTATCAAAATTAGAATATGCTGGAGTAAAAAACGTAGCGCTCAATTGGTTTGTCAGTTATTTTAATAATCGCCAGCAATTTGTTTCAATTAATGGAGTTAAGAGTAGCCAAACAAATGTGGATTACGGAGTGGTGCAGGGAAGCACCCTTGGGCCATTGTTGTTCTTAGTCTATATAAATAATATAACAAAAATTGACATAAATAGTAAGTTGTTTCTGTTTGCTGATGACACAGCTGTGGTGTCATCTGGCAGTACGTGGGAGGAGGCATTTGAACAAGCTTCCTTAGATCTGTCAAAAATAAAAAAATTGGTGTGATCACAATACTCTGACTATTAACTTAACAAAAACAAAATATTTACCATTTGTTTCTAGAATAGATTTTAATCCGGGTCAGAGATGCCTCAAACTGCACTCCTGCGGTGATCCTTACTCCGAGTCCTGCAGTTGTGGTATCATTGGTCGTGTGGACCAATACAAACTATTTGGGAGTAATTTTTGACACTAAATTGAATTGGGTACCTCAAATCCATTACGTGAAGAAAAAAGTTAGAAAGTTGTTATTTGCATTTAATCAGCTTAGCGCGGTATTGAGTGGGGATCGTATTAGGTCAGTTTATTTTGCCTACGTGCAGTCGGTTCTGCAGTATGGTATTCTCGCGTGGGGAGGAGTGTCGTCTGCTGTACTGGAACCACTTGCGGTCACACAAAGAAGTATATTAAGGATCATTTTGAGGAAAAGCCGCAGATATCCTTCTAATCTGTTATATAATGAGTTTTCCTGTTTTAAGTGTAAGGCAATTATATATAAAATCTCTTTTACTGCATTTACAAAAATACAAAGATTTTATTTTTATAGCGCTTCACCACAACTATACTACCAGAAATAGAATACAGTTTGGATATCAGATACCAAGACCAAATTGTTGCATAGAAAAATTTAACTCTTTTTACATAGCTCATGTGCTTTATAAAAATCTACCAGAGCACATATTGGAGGCAGAGGGTGGAAGTGTAGTCGAGTACAAGCGTAGGGTGGGTCGGTGGTTGCTCAGCCTGGGTGATGCTACTGCAGAGGCACTGATTCGTTCCAGTTACCAATAAATTACGAAGAAGCCTGTTAATAGCAAATTATTTGGGAATTTTGTGTAAGTAGGAATTATTATTGTGGGATGTGGTTTGGTGGTGCTGTTGGATTGTTTCCATCCATCTAATAGTAATATGGTGGTTAAGCGGTGCCTAAACTGTATAGAGATGGGTGTGTGTGTGTGTGTGTGTGTGTGGGTGGGTGTGTGTGTGTATGCGTATCATGTATGTAAGTATATGTATATACAATTTTTACAACAATGTATTTTGTACTACTTAAACAGATCTTTGGTAAATCTTTAGGTTAAAGTATGGTACACAATTACAATTACGATTACAATTAAGAACAATTAAGTACAATTAAGAAAAGACTGATTGATGGACTCTTCCCCTTACACAGACCTATAGTCTATATGGGGAATTATTCATTTAAATTATGGAAATGTATATTTTATTGTTTTATGTGTATGAATAAAAAGATTTTGATTTGATTTTGATTTGATTTGATTTGATTTGATGAAGCCGTAGATCGTAATCAGCAGGTTAAAAGACTTCTCGCAGTTCCTTCGTTAGTTGATGCCATGACCGGATCCTGTTAGCGGCTGCACGATACCATACAAGCGCGGGGCCAGCAAAGAGATCGACAGCCGAGTCATAAAGTTCTTGGTGAGTTACTCCTCGGGCTCGACGAAGTTCCTCGACCCTTTCCAAGAAGGCTGCGATGCTAGGACCAGAGTTGTCGAATTTCAGGCCCCACTTATACACAGGTACATATCTGGGGCGTGAGCCTTCTCTTTTGTCTTCTAAATATCGCAGATCGTCTTGGCGGGGCCAGTCTTGAACAACTCTTCCCATCGAAGAATGATTTTCCTGCTTCTTCCGGTCTTCTTGAAGCCTCCACTCTTCTTTTTGCCATCTACTCTCTTGCTGTTGTCTCTCTTCTTGTAGTCTTCTTTCTTCTTGTTTCCACTTCTCTTCCTGTTTTCTTCGTTCCTCTTGAAGCTTCATCTCTTCCTGGCGAATCCAGTTATCTTACTGTCTTTTCAAATGTTGTAGCTGCATCCCGTCTTGACGTTCTCTTTCTCTTCCAAGTCTTCCTTCCTCTTCATGTGTTCTTTCCTCTTCTGGTGAAACGATTGAGCCAGAAAATGCTAGAACTTTCGTGGGGACAAAGAGAGGATCCGTCCGCTTATCTGAATCTGGCTGGGGTTGTGGATTGCCAGCTGATAGAGTCTTGTTGTCAGGAGAATCCACCTTAGCCGCAGACTTAGAGTCCTTGAAAGAGTCCAACAATCCCTTGCATTTACCCACTAAGCACTGCTTGGTCTGCTCCTGATCATCATCCGCCGTCGCACCCACTGGTATCCTATCAGCTCGAAGGTATAAATGCCATAGGCGTGCAACAATACAATGATACTCATTATCGTTATAATTCCCCTCATAGTCACTCACAAGTGCTGATAAATCCTGGTACTTTGCCTCACACTCATCTAGTTCTGTATCCGTATCCAAAGAATTAACTACAGCCTCCTCTATTGGCGTATTCGACGCTAAACTCTGAGAAAGTCATTTTTCTCAAATCTCCGGCTGTACCTCCAGAGGGAAGATTCCTAATCTTCAGCTCATAGATAACTTCTGTTTTACGCAGGTGATAGGCACTCATATTTAGATAAGATACAAATTCAAAAGTGGAACAGAAATACTCATAAGTTTCCCAACTCAAAAATATAAACTCCCTTAAAAGGTCACAAAACCAACATGAGCGTATAAAATTAAAATTTCGAAAGAGTACGCTCAATAAGTGTCACAACAACAATAAATAGAGATATGTTGTCCAAATAAACTACAACAATGACCAAAACACAGAATTCAAAGCAAATGTCAGAATTATTCCATAACTGAAAAGGAGAAATAAGTTTGTTTGATAATTAGGTTTTTGTACTTTGTTTTGTTAAGGAAATGTGAATAACTACTTATTCCAAGCAACACTAATGCAAACCGATCATATCAGCAGCAACAGTTCAAGTTCATAGAAATAGTTAATATTTACAAAAACACAAGTATGAAGGACAAATAAAAAAAATGTACAGTTATAACTATTACTTCAGATTACTCCAAATAATCCAGGCCCCACGTTGGCAGTGCCATTTTGCAACGTTCTCCCCTAGGGGAATTGTGCAAATGTCCGGTATCACTCAGTGGAGAAAGGGGGTGGTCCTTGACAGCGCGCCGTAAGGGTAAAGGGTAACCTACGATTAGTATTTCTTCTTCTTTAAGGTTGCTCGGTGAGGGAAAGGGCGCCACCTTGTTGTAGGACAGGTAACAGGCAGGGCTCCAACAAGGAAGAGTACCCCTGCTCCAAGGAAAGTACCAATCAGGCTCCCTACTACCATACACTAAAGCTATTTTTTTTTTGTCAACCAGGCCTTTGGACTACACAGATAGTTGTATTGAAATATTCTGAATATAAGGTTAAATATAGACCCCTAATACTTATGCGAGGTTATCTAAATTCAGTTTACTAGGACTGAACAAAAGAAACAAAACACTCAAAGGTTTGCAATTAAACTAATTATTTATGTGCAGGAATTGTATGAAATTATCACAAGTAATCCAGCCTTACAGTAAGTAAATGCTTTAGACAGAAAATAATCAACAACAAACATAGCGAAGATACAATGTTACCACTTATTAGAGAGAATTACAAATGGCTAAATGAACTCTATTTATGGTAGGGAGCGCTCCACTTCCTCAAAACAACATTCAACATACATAAATAAATACAATAAACACATGCAATAAATGGTCTAGACATGTAAATAATAGACGACACAAGTAAATATACTAAAGATACACTATAATGCACTAAGGTGTGCAGTTAACGTCTGGAGGGTAGCGTTGAACCAAATTTTAATGGTTCCTTCCACAATACAAAGGCTCCTGGTCCAGAATTAGACATCAGTCCGCGTCCGACTCACTAATCCATAAGAGCACTCTGTGAAATAATCCAAGTCTGTACTCACCAACTGGGAGTCACAACACAAAAGGCCTACTACGTCCGGTCCAGACCGTGGCTCGGAAGAGCGGATCCGCGGTGCGGTAGTGGTAGGTGTAAGGCGGCACGACTAGGAGCAGATCCCAGTGTCAGGGTAGTGCAAGCTGGAGTACCCACTAGCGGCTCGGCAATAAGTCCACCAGGTTCCGGGCGCAGTCCAGAAGTGTACCCATACCAAATCCCAAAAAGCCCTGATTAATATGTTCAACAAACAGAGAACATCAGATAACAACAGTTCTCAGTAGCAATTGAAATGGACATTTTCATACAAATGAAAAACAACAATGAAAACATTTAAAAATCAACACATTCGGTTTTTGTTCCTTTGAAGCAAAGAAAGATCT
Organism: Homalodisca vitripennis; assembly: GCF_021130785.1. Taxonomy (NCBI): domain Eukaryota; kingdom Metazoa; phylum Arthropoda; class Insecta; order Hemiptera; family Cicadellidae; genus Homalodisca; species Homalodisca vitripennis. The sequence continues at coordinate 12,293 of NW_025779547.1, read as the reverse complement.
TATGCTAGAATGTCTCTCCAGCTGATTAAGCAACAATACTCTAAGGTTTAATGAATCCACCTGTATTTATGCAACTTCTCGCTATAAAATCATGAGAATTGTAAGCTTGACTGTTCATATCAAAGGCTAATAAACACTGTCCGAAAATAATAAACAGTTAAAGTACCCTACATGTACACAGTATGATTTAAACATAATAGGCAGTATAATAAAAAAATTGAATTTATAAATTTAATGTGATATCAAAGACTAATTATTAATAGCTTGAGGTAATAATTTACCTTGACTTTTATTACAAATAAACATTGATACATTAAGAAGAAACGTTGAAACTATTGTATCGTACTAACATGAAACTGTGACACATCAAATTAGGACTGTACACGGTCTGTTACAAAATATATGTCAATCATGGTTGTATTTTATGCGACTTGTATGTATTTGTATAATTAAATACTTACTTTACTATAAAAGAGATTAATTTTCTTCGATTAAAAACATTTAAAACATTGCAGTTATAACAGTTCAAGTTGTGACATTAATTCTCAACATATGTACTATTTATAAGTTTACCTCTTTCTCTTAGAAATGTTGTCAACATAGTTAGCGTAATTGGTTTTGAAACAAATACTTTAAACAAATTATTAGGTAAGATTATTAACTATTAAAAGTAAATGCCACGTTTTAGCTTTACATGTTCAATTTCAAACCCTAACAGTTTTTTCCAAAGGCTCAGTTGAGTGATTCTATAATCTTGAGTAGTGTTTTTAAACTTTAAAATTAGTATATTGAATTCACGTAAGAGTGACGAGAACTAAGGAAAATATATGGTAGTAGTTCACCTTGGCCAATTTATTAGTCGGCTCCCGAAAATCCAGCGAAGCTGAAGGGCTCGTAGACACACACAGCACCGACGCAATCCAGTCACTCGCAAGTTTCCTCACTAATCAATCCACCAGCTGTTTGTTATCAGTTCACCTGCCGCAGCGTGTCGTCCGGTCGTGCGGTGAACAGTCCACCGGAGATAAAAGGTTACTCAATGGGCTATTCTTTTTATGCAGAACAGGCAAGAGTGACGTACGGGCATTGGTATAATTGGTACAATGTCGGCGCGCTACGACATTGATGAATTGAAATTTATATAATGTAGAGTGATCAGTTCTACATTATTTATACCATAACTCACCATAAACTGCACACGTCACAGATGTCCCAACTTCTCTTTTGCCTGCGGGGAGGATGTAAGTTTCTTTTCTGTATGGCTGTTTGGCTGGTCTGTCCGCAGGAGTCGTTTGGAGTATAGTTTAGTTCAAGGAAGTCCAGGCTACTATAATTCCTATATTATTTTTTATATACATGATTAACATTTCTAAATTGGATATTCATGGGAATTTATTACGTTTTTGGAAATGAGACTCTTATTATTATCAATGTTATATCTTGAAAGGACGGATAGACCAGAATGTTTTTTCACTTAGGTTTCGTAAACTAAATTTATGCTTATTTATATTATATAAAATAAAGTTACTTACATGATTTAATTATTCATCGTTATACAAATCACTATAACAGTCTCTGTCCCTGTAATAATACTGAGAAAGAGTCATCATACTAATATTTGGATGTTTTCTTTACATTCCGAATAAAATTAATAGATAATATTACTGAAAAAACTAAGTCTATCTGGCACTTACATGACACCATGAGTTTTGTTAGTGGCATTCTAGCTTTGGTGGGGTGTTTTTTTACTTACGTCTTAAAACTTTAGCTATTTTTCATACATATATTCTGAATATTGGGTTTTGCAAAGAGTAGAATTATTGTTTTAATAAACTATAATTGTAGCCGTGAAACATTTATTAAAGTCTTATTTATTAGTTTTTTAACAAAACATATTAGGCTAAATTTAGTCTATAATCCAACATTCTCACAACACAAGATATAAGAATATATTCGGAATTAAAACTGCACACCAACACAAATCATTGGTGATAACAATTAGTTTTTATTCTAGGTCATGATTTATATCATAATTTCTCTACTTATATTCGAAATTTAAAAGCTAATTAAGTCTTCGTCACAAAACGTTTTAAAGGAGTAGTTGATTTGTAACAGCAGTAAAGAGGCCGAGGCACTTATCTCTGTTGACTAGAGTAGAGAAGACATTGACTGACCCAGCTTTTGTGGGCTCCAGAAAAATATTCGGGCCGGGCCTCGAAAAGCTTAACACGGGGCTTAAGCTTATTCGGGGATATTTTTGTTCTCTGTCCCTAATGGAGTCCAGTAAGACATTAAGTGATTAAACTCAACGATACGAGAGAGCTCTGGAGTAAGATTCAGTAACTAATTCATAAAGGTCAAAGTTATAAAATATTTTTCTTTTCGAAACTATCATGTAAAACGGTTAAAATATTTAATTTAAAGAATGTAATATGATTTAGTTGAGTACTGATATTATTATTCAGCTAGGTTACACTAATTTAAACTTAAATTTCAATATTTATACTATGAAAATACGTCAGAAAGAACGCTGTTTACATAAATAAGAAGATGCTTCTCTTATACAATTTTTGATTTCTTATCAATTACGTAAAACAGGTCCTCTTCCACACTGTCTTCTTTCTTGTGTACGTTGAATTACAAAACGATTCTCTCTGTATTCTTTGGGTGCAGAGCGGATTATAATGAGCATACAACACTTTTGTTTACATAGTACTAGTTTATTCACTACTTTTAACTGTTCCGGTGTCTGTTGCTAAAACTTGGATGTATACACTTTTTTATATAGAGTTCGAATAGCAGAAGCTGCGATTTCTAAAAAATGTTTAAACTAATTTCTTTGTAAGTTCTGTTCCTGGTCCTGGCCATAATGTAACCTGGTGGATTTTCCCAGACGTGCTCGAAATAGAAAAATTTGTTAGTCCTAAACTAAGCTACATACTGAACAAATCTTGTATCTTGTTGTTTCTATAGATATACATAATTCCTACATATTATTATACTATGGGGTATATTTCAGCTGTATTCCCTATTTTCTTTTAATCTTGACTTTTGCAGACACGTCATTTCATACGTTATGTATATTACTAAAATGCAACCAAAATCCCGGTTGTGCTAATAGTCTTAATTTTTTATCGGTACAAATATATCAATAAACATATATTTTATATCTGGTTTGCTTCAAAATGCAAGCTACAGACACGTTTGATATGACATTTTATTATACATCTACATCTAAAAAAACTTATTAAAATGTCCGCAAAAACCTTTCATAATCATACTTTACGAAATTATAACTAATAATATTATATAAAATATTTAGACCAGATTGTTCCAAATTCTATTTAGAGGGATAAAAATTACAGTTCTGAATAGTATTAGGTTTTGGTAGCGCCTATATCATTCAGGTTTAATTTTCAAAGTACAAACAACTTAAAGTTTATAATAGAGTAATCTAAAAAATATTTTTACTTTTATACGGATGTTATGGGGTTATATGACTATTCTAAAAATGTTTAAGCTACCTCATGTGCTCCTACATATTTATAATTTTCCCTTTTATGCTAGTAACATTGTCAAATTGTTAACAACTATAGGTTAGCTAATTTTTAATGTTACATGCTAGTAGGATATACGTGTATGGGATTTTTATTCGTGTATACAAACCTAAGATTTCTGGTTTAGAAACACTTCTGGCCCAAATTGTTTACATTTTATTATAATTTGCCTGAGTGCCCGGTTAAAAATTTTAAAGGCATACATCAGTTTTCCTGAAAGGCCTATTTTAATAAAACACGTCTATTCCTGACCGTTATAATTAATTTAAGACTTTGAAAAAACCTGATGTTCAGAAGTGACTTACCATTCAATAGACCAAATTTAGAGAGATTTATCCAGAACATCGAGGGGTGGAGGTACTTTTGCTGGATAACTTATTGAAACAAACTAGCCTCCGAGACTCATGAGAAGAAGCTTGGATAATGATACTAGGATAAAGTAAGTAGGACTAATGTAGATAATAAAGTGGTGTAGAAGTAGCTGGAAAAAGAAAAAAACACCAAGAGTAGAGTGTCTATTTTAAAATCTATATTTACAGATGTAGTTCAATATTTACATAGATTACTGCATTATAGACATCTTAAAATTTCTAATGAAGGTATAGAACAAATTCAAGACGAATTCTTTTTATTATTCCGAGTAAATGAATCAGTACATACATTCGTAGTAACTAAACAGAAGTTTCTTGGAAAAAAACAAGTAATTACGAACACAACTTATTGTTAGGTTCACTAAATAGACCTGCTTAAAACTGTTCTCACTCTCAGATTGATTTTAAATAGTCGTAGCAATACATTCATTTTAGTTGTTCTTAGAAACAATAGTAAATAGCACAGAAACATTTTCTTTATTTGAAGGTTATTTTTGACGATGGAAGGATTGTGAAGGAAACATTTTAGTAGCCTTCAGATTAATGAAAAGTAACAGGTTATAAGCTAAATATATTAGTTTTTTCCATTGGTAAATTTTTTACCTAACAATTCAAGTAAATACCATTGTATATAAACAGTTATAATTCCTAAAAATAAAAAAAATATTGAAAAAACTAAACAAAGAGAAAAATTCTGCATTGGATTAAGGGTTATAATTTAAATTTAAATACTACCGAAGTAGTTTTATTTATGAACGAATGGACTTCTTCACACTAGGTGAAGATTATTGTTACTCGTACTCTGGATTAAGCTGAGGCATTAACTACTACTGTAGAAGATATTGTAGAAGATGTCGCCTAGCCACATTCTAGTAATTCTTTTTATGCATGTACCTAATAGATTTCCACGTTTTGTATTAATATGCCGTAATTAATATTGATAAATTGCATTAATGTTGCTATATAATACAGAATTATTTTCACGGAAACGGAAATTATATTGTAGTGTAATCGGAATATTTTAAGCATTTAAAATGTCAATGGATTCCAGTATGGCATTGATAACTGTAATACTTATATTGTGCGATTGCTGTATCGAGTACTATGGGAAAAGTACCAAATAAAATGGGTTAAACCATTTTTTGTTTCATAAACTGTTTTCTTAGAATTCGTCAGTTATTATACACTACTTTGCTCACTATTCGTATTTATGCTACTACCGAATACCGGGAAAATAGCTGTGACACATAGTTAAGGAAATGGTATTCTTAAGAAATTCTATGTTTCTATTACCTGTGTACATCAGATTCAAAATTTATAAGGCGGTTCAATATCTTTGAAAATATTATGTTGATTCTATATGTTCGCTTTAGGTACATGGAGAATTAAAACAACCCAAAGCGCAAATATAACTGAGATTATACCAGTGGGATTTATTTTGTATAGTAAATCATCAATATGCGAGATATAAAGTATTTAAAAGATTAATAAACATAAATATCTGTTTAATTTTAATCAAGTTAATATTTTCGTGATATATTTGTATCTGTATTATTTATTTATACCCAATAATATCGGTTCTAGTGATTTATGCTTATAAATTGTAGATAAAACCAGGATAAAACTGCGTACTTTAAATGTCATGAGACATTGAGAGCAGAAATTATGATTTATGGATAGTAAAAATAACTCACTGTAGGTCCTGGTCCTGGTCCTCTCTCTGAGCCTCACGTCATATTCCTTGTTCGGAGGTTCTCCGAGGAGCTGCGATTAGATTGGCTTTTAAATGTATTACTGAACAGTTTAAAACATTCAAATTTTCCCGAACTTTTCTATTGTTGTTTCTATGGATATAAGTAATTTAAATGTGTACTGCTGTAGGGGACAAATTAATAAAACAAAAAACTGCATTTCGATGATTAGTAAAACAATAATGGGAAAATGTTTTGCTTCATTTATTTTCAAACATTTGATGTAAATTTTTATTAAAATAAAAATACAAACGTAATAAAACATGATATTTTTATTTACAAACAAATTTATTTAACAGTTAATCTTGTCTCAATTTATCTCATCATTAAGGAACAAACATTTTGTTTTTGTTTTATTTTAAACTAAACACCGTACGGTATTTCTTTACAGCTATTAATGTATTATACTGAATAAAATCGATTTTTTGGTACTTATTTCTGTTTTATTTTAGACTTTGATTATATCAATTTTCTCAGAATTAAATTCTCTACAATTACGGTTTGTAAATTTTATGTATTTATTACCAATTTAACAAAGTTATTGTACATCAAACTTAAAAAAAAACATTGTTTCGTGCCCCAATTTTTTTGCATTTAACAACCCCTGAATCCCTCAAAAACTACTACAGGTACAGTTCTGAAACCTATTTTATTAGCTTTATCAGGTAAAAAATACATAAGAATCCACGATATTTTCTTACTTTAATTAACCTTTCCAAAAGTTCAGTATGGCTTTATTTTACTCTTTACCCAGGAATTCAGGCGAAATCTTTCGCTAGCTGTAACTCGCTAACGAAGCGTTTTCGGACCTATGTTTATATAACATTTTATGTTTATATAACATTATTTTTACTATTACAATGTGCTGTAGAAGTGGGGGGAGAACTTCATGAATCACCCTGTATATATATATACATTTATATATATATTATATATATATATATATATATATATATATATACAAGTTTTAAACATTTATAGCTAATGCATCTCTTAGGTATGTAGAATTATGCATTGAATTTTAAAATACCTAAGCCAGTAATGCAGGGGTAACTCGGAATTTAAATGAATAGCTTCTGCTTTAGTTCTTTGAAACTGAGGCAAGAATCTTCCATTGTAATTACTAAATGGTGTTTTGACTTGGGAAGATGATACGACATTATTCTGATAACGTTAACAAAATTTTTTTTTGCAATGTCCATTTTAGCCTGGTTTTCTCTCGCATACGAAACGTATTCGCAGACATATACTTTAAATACAAAAATATAATTATATGTAATATTGCTTATTGGTTTTGACATCAGTCTATAAAAAAAAAGATAAACAATTGCTTTTGACACTATTGCAAGTATTAGTTAGCAACCTTGACATTGAATTCGCTTAGTAAAAGAAATCATTGATGGAGGTATTTCTTTATTTAATTTCCAAAAGAAAACGTTGACATTTCTACAGGGAGGAATATACACGTATCTATACTCTGAGCAGATGTTAGTCCTATTGTTTCACGGTGCAGTCATAAGTTACATTCAGTGTAATTTTACTACATTACAAACTTAATTTTAAAGCCTTGAGTTAATGGAGCTAAACTCAACATACACAGCCCTTCCCACCACGTCTGCGTTATGGAATGAATAGATGGGTTCGCCATGCTTTTGGATCGTGTCACTCAAAATCGTAGTGCACTTAGTTGTGTACCTGATGAGACATGAGGATACAGGATGCGTTATGGAAGTAATGATCATATTCAGGAAAAAAACTGATTTATTCATCCAAATGGTACAAATGGACAAAATACTTCAACATAGCCTCCTCCTGCAATACACCTGCTTAGACAATTGCTTGGAAAGCACCCTGGAACTCCTCGACTGGAATGCCTCTCAGGAGCATTATAACTTCAGCTTGGAAGTTCTCCACCGACTCTAATTCATTTCATCACAGTTTTCTTTTTAGTCGGTGGTACAAAAAATATCACACGGGACATATGGGGTTGTAAGAAGGTTGGGGCATCACGGGATTCTTGTTCTGGGTAGGGTATGATGGTAAACGACGAAGCTTTGAAAGATGTGGAGCTTGAAGATGACTTTAATATCAGGCCGGACGCGGGCGATCTGGCGTTTCAGTCTCCGAGCGCCTCCAGATAAAAGGCTGCGTTGACAGTTTTTCCTGGCGGTACAAACTCAAAATGGACGATTCCTCCTCGAACTTCAAAGAGGACTATCAGCATTATTTTGATACGAGAATTGCTCATGTGCACTTTTTGGGGTTCGGGAGAGTATTGTGTGAGCCACTGGGAGCTCTGCTTTTGTATTGAAGTATGTACTGATGCTGTTGTATAACTCACATGTATATCTTAAATGTGTTCTAGGGTGTTTTAAAGCTGACGCATTAATCTCCAAAACTACTTATTCTAATTCTTGTTGAAACAGAAATTAAATTATTATGTTACTGAGATAAATTTTAATGTTTGTGTGTTTATAATTTTTTTTTTGAAAATAATTAGGCATTCAAAATACTGTAAAATTTTACTTTGCCCGTTATTACCTGTTGTACTGTGAAAGAGAGCTCTGGCGTGAATTTTTAGTAACTAATATAATGAGTTAAAACTTGTAGAACACAGTATGTCACAATTTTTTGGCACCAAGTTTTTTAATTATTGAATTATACCAATCAAACCAAAATCAGTTATTTGTTTTTTATATGATAAATAAAAATCATTGACTAATTTCAACTCATTACGAAAATTTTCCTTACTAGAAATGCTAGAAATATTGCTGGAAAAAACGAGTAAGAAAATGTTTCTCATTACCAGCTATATATATTTTTTTGATAAAACTACGTGAAAACTTCCAATATATGTTTGGGTACTAAATAAATGTAAACTGATTCTCCCTGTGCTCTTTGGGTACTGAGAGGATTAAACACAGCACAAATTATTGTCTTTTATTTAAAACATAACAATAAATTGAATTATGTACTTCTGTTAGCACTAAATATGAACTATTCTGGTGCTTTGTGTTGTGAATAATACTCGCTAAAACTAGGATGTAAACTGCTTTGGGTAAGGAGAAATAGAAAAACTATGAATTATATTGAATTAAAGTAACTCATCCATGTAAGTCCTGGTCCCGACGTGCTTCTAACCATCACATCAAGTTCCTGGCGCTACTTTCCGTTACTAACTGTGAACTCAACGAAATTTGAAAAACAAAAACACTTTAGAATTATATAAAAACATTAAATTATAAATACAATGTTGTTTCCATGGATATAAAATAATATTTTATGTAAACTTCTCCTTACTTTTCACCTGTCTTATATATTTAGGCGTCACGACTACTACTACTGCTAAAAAGAATGCTTGTTGTCTGATTACACCAACACATATATTTAAGGACACAAACGTGTGAATAAAACATAATTATAAAGGTTTTAATAAGTTTTTGTTCTTTGTCTCAAGTTTACGATGTATATGCTATATTATTATTGTTTAAATCAATATCCAGAGACCCTATTTGACATGATATTTTATATTATTCCTAATTAGTCTAAAATTATGTGAATTCTTATCTTTCTGAAAAATATTATAACAAATGACATAAGTATAATACATAAATAATCATATATAATATTCACTAAAACAACAAAATGTGTAAAGATTTTTTATATTGACACACAATCACGCAAAACTTACTGAAGAGATTTTGCACAAAATTTGATATGTTTAATACTTAGATTTACTTAGAATATTTAACCATATTATGTACCTTAAAATACACAAAAAATACTGATTTAATTAATTTTGCAAGTGTATTTTACTTTATAAATAGTTAATATCACCTGATCGTGTTACAGAGCCCAATCATTCCAGTATTTTTTATGTCGATGTATAAATATGAGTTGTTAGTAGAATGAAAACGGTAATGTAAAGTACGATATAGTTGTACATACATGCAGCAATAAGGCATTAAATTAATTTGTATATTCTGTTATCTGATGATGTCCATACGTTTAGCTTATTGGCCATATCCCAAAAGATAATAATTAGGTGTTAGAGAAGGCTCACTAATCTGTTATCTGATATCACAGATTAGAACTAAGATATCAGAAATATTATTACTTACTTATTAGTCATTATCAGTAAAAAAGGCACATTGTGGGAGAACCCTATTCACTGTTTTATTATCATACGCTTCGTAATGAATTCCTTACAAAGCCTTAAAATAATGGAAGCTCGTAAATAAGTATTATATTTTTTAAATCTTTGAGGCAATCTAGTTAAATTATAACATGTTTGTAGTAGTATTAGCTAAGTTTTTATGTATATGTATTTTTCCGCGGAGAAGGTTTATATGCTATGCCCATTGTAACTCGCCACCAGGCGGCGCTGAAAAATATAAAAGTTATCAAAGCACCTGCACATTATAAACTGCAATTGCAAGAGAGCTACGTATATTAAATATCCAAACATTATTTGAAGGCGCTAAGTTTTTATATTTGTCTTTAAAATTAATTTCTAGTTGAACTTTAAGTTTGAAAATTTCTGGTTGAACTTTAAGTTTGAGTGTTAGACCACTTCAATGTACGTGTACAATGGCTTATAAACATACACTTTTGACATACTATCTTGACTTCCTTGGCAACAAGGTAAACTCTACATCAGCGTTAGAAATATAATTCACTTGAATCAGAAGTGCTCATATACGGACAAAACTTACGAAAAGCGTGTGAAGCCACGGGAAACAGCTAGTTTTAATAAATTAGAGTGTAAATAATTAATTAACCACTTAGAGTTGTACATTAGTATAACTATACACACATTAGTACATTCATATAAATCAATAGTTGTTCACAAAATCAGAAGAAATTAGGTCTAAAGGCACTAAACTCAGCAACGATGCAAGTTAGTTCGCTATAATCTCGACAAATGTCTGACCTATAGACTTGCAATTTTGCATGAAAAATTAACTATACAATAACATTAAGTCACAACGCTTTAATGTGTTTAATCTGTAGTAAAAACTAAAAAGTTAAATAATATTTTCATACTGAACTACGCAACTGATAAAGAACTGTATGTTTAATATTTTCTTATGTTTAAATCCTATAAATGTTTTGTGCCTCTTTGGTGAATCTCAGTCGAAATTATCAAAAACTGTTTATTGTCAATTAAAGTTGTATAATTTTTCATAAATATTGCCTTTATTGTTATGAATTAAAAAAAAACGCGATAAACTTACTCAATTTTTATCTTCAATAAATCATTCCTTGTACTAGCCTACAACGAACATATACAAAAAAATAGACAAATAGTGCCATGACATCCTTTATGTTAGCTCTTAGACACGTATTATGTGATTAACCTTTATTTATAAGATGCACTCAATCCAATTTTCAAAATAAAAGCCATCATAGTACTTAGTAAAGGCAATTAAGAGTTCTTTAATATTGTTCAAACATTAGCAGACAAAAATCTGTTAGATATTATTTAAGTGCTAATGGCTAAGATCATTTTCATCGAGATCATGCATTTGCCTTTTTGCCCACACACAGGATTCGAAAAGCTGTATTGGTCAAAATGCGTATACTTCCTGCCCTTTTAATATTCCTTTGGTTATAAAATATTACCAGTGCAATAGTAGAGTTTTTATTTTCGTACCGACGAAGAAACATTCATTATTAAAACTGAAAAGGCTTATTACGGCCTAAATGGGAAATCATATTTACTTCCAATCTAACTTTCGGTATAATAGAGAAAATCATTTTAACCATATGCATAATTTCAAAATATTTGTTTATGGGAGTCTTGTTGTTTTCGGGTTGTAGTCTGAGTAGAATGGATCATTGAGGAATGTTATTGTTCACAGTTTTCCTTTAAGCTATTGTTAAAATGCTGTAATACCACTATCAAAGAAGCCCAGTTTGAAATACCTTATGTGAAAACATTCACAGTTTTTGTTCTTTAAGGTTGGTTTCTATAACAGTGTTTAAATAATATTTACAATTCATTGAATTTTGTTTTAAAACCATTACTAGCGCAATTTGAAGAGAAAGTTAGATATTAATTGTTGCCTTTTCTATCTGAATGAAACTTTTAATGAATCACTGTATACTTAATGCTTTATAAAATTAAAATGTCATCAGCTGTATATACTCAGCTAAATTAGGAATATGGAACATAAATACTAAATTCTTTCCGAATTCCAAAATATTCCAGGAAATATTTTTTATATTTTCGTATAAACTATTCCACGGATTTAAATCAATGGTTTATAAAAAAGAAATAACACAGAATTGGTCTAGGTGTTCTCAATAAATTAACGCTTGAGCAACACAATTTTGCCCATTTAATGTTTAACTTGTAAGTTAGAACAAATGGTGTTTTACATACTATATCTTACTAGAGAGGCAACATAATTAGCTTGTATTCTGCACTATTATAGGAATTGTACTAATCCGATTTGTAGATAATAAATCATGACATGTATATCGGCTATGAGGCTATTTATCTATGTATAAATTAACTTAAATTAGTCTGTTTTCTATATGTCCTTGGACAACTTTTGTAATAATACTGACAATAAACAAAGTTTAAAAGTCCTAAACCACATGTCATA